>NC_056732.1:1502455206-1502665693 GCF_019279795.1 Protopterus annectens | reverse complement strand
AAAAGCTCGACGAACAGAAAAGGTCTAGGTCGACATTCAACCTTTGCCTTTATCGGCTCCGGCTGGAGCCGATAAGACTCAGTCCACAGTTTCTGTGGCTCCCTCGACTCCGGCCGGAGCCGAGGTTATCGAGTACCCGATGTCGGCTCCGACAAGATCTTGAGCCGACAACCAGAAAGAGGTCTAGGTCACCTTCTCTTGGCTCCGTTCATTCGGCTCCAGGTTCTCCCCTGCTGTCTGAAGCGGGCCAAAGGTCTCATTCCTCTAGGTCGCCGAGGTTGTCCGATCATGACCTTCAGAGGGTGGTGAGTCGACTACTCAAGTCCGAGGCACTGGCCCAGATGCTTCAGAGCCCGACTCATCAGTCGGTGCCTATCCCGTCCATCAACTCCTTCCTCCCCGACTCTCTTGAGCTCGGGCCGGGGAAATGTCGGAACCGAGACTGTGGTCACCTCGGGCGAGACAATTGTCTTGACTCCGTCGTCGGCTCCGTTTTCTTCCATGGAGGAATCTCGGCGGACTTCCTCGTCGGCTCCGAGGGTGAGTGGCATCGGACCCTTGTCCGACCCCCTCTCCCTCGGTGCTGGCTGGTGAGTTCGGCTCCGACATCGGCCTCGAGCCATCACTGTCGGTGCCGAGGGTCTTTAGCTCCTCGGGCGGGGACCTCTGGCTCTGCCTGACGGGGTGCTTCGAGGTCATGCGGAGTGTTAGAGCCTGGCTCTACTCCACAGTCGGCTCCGTCAGCCCCTCCCTCTATGCTGCCTCAGGGTAAGTCGACTCACTCCCTCATCCCGGACCGCAGAGAGCCAACTCCTCAGGAGCCCCCTGTGGGGATTTCATCCTCTTCCGAGGCCTCTCCTGATTTGGCAGAAGAGCCCCCTCGGAAGAGGAAGTGCAAGAGGAAGCACATTGACTCACCTGAGTCTATCACGTCCGACACAGATCTAAGGGACTTGATCAAAGAAGCGAGTGAAATGCTTAAGGACCCTACAGCTGCGGGTTTCCAAGAAAAAATGAACACGCAGCTGGCTATCCTTAATTCTATTTCCAACTCCTCCATGCGCCTCCTCTCTTATGCGGCCGATGGAGCGAGCAGAGCCGCAGGAACAGGGGTAGCCTTACGTAGGCACGCCTGGATGCGGCTATGCAATTTTCTTGGAACCTTTCAAGGCGTCTTTCACAAACTCCTTTGATGGATCATCCCTTTTTGGTCCACAAGTGAAAGAAACCCTGACTAGGTGCGAGGCGGATGGCAAGACCCTTTCTGCCGTCGGAGTCCGTTTTCCACTCCTTCTAGGCCTTACCCCAAAGGCCAGAAGGGAAAGATGTGGTTCGTAAACAATCTCAAGGGACTTAGCCTGGCACAGAGTCGGTTCCCGCCAGAGGCAGAGGGGAACAACAATGGTAGACGCCCTAGAGGCAGAGGGGTCCATAAAACCAGGGCAATCGAGCGTCTTCCGATAAGCCCTTTCAGCATCCCTGAGGTGTTGCCCGACTGCCCATCTTCGGAGGCAGTCGGGAAGATTGTCACTGTACCCAGAAGCCTGGCTATCCTTGACACAAGACAAATGGGTACAGTCCATCATTTCGAAGGTTATTCTATTCCGTTCTTCGTTTTCCAAGTCGGTCAAAAATCCCTTCCAGATGTTCCACCCGCTCAAAGGGATATAGCAGCTTTGAAATTTCAAAACTGCTTGCAAAAGAGCTATTCAGCCAGTGCCAGCAGACCAACTAGGATCCGGAATCTACTCAAGGTTCTTTTTAGTTCCAAAGAAAACAGGGGACTGGAGACCAATTTTGGATCTCAGTATCTTGAACAGATCGGTCAAGAAAACAAGATTTCGGATGGTCACGCTGCAATCCATTCTTCCCTGTTGGGAAAAGGAAACTGGATGTGCTCTATAGACCTTCAGGACGTACTATCACATAAAATGAACAGGCGCCAGAAGATTCCTCCGCTTCAGGCTGGGAACCAGTCATTTTCAATTCAGGGCCCTGCCCTTTGGTCTCACCACTGCCCCGGTGTTTACCAAATGCATGGCAGTGGTAGCTTCTCACCTGAGACGACAAGGATTCCAGGTGTTTCCATATTTGGACGACTGGCTCCTCACAGCTCCCACCAAGCATCTCCTTTTGATGGCCAGAGATTACACTTTTCGCGTCTGTCAAGAACTGGGTATCTCAATAAATTGCGAAAAGTCTGTTTTGTCGCCTTGTCGTACTATTACCTACATAGGCGCAAATTTAGATACTGTAAACATGTCTGCAACACTAACGAACCAAAGGATATCAGACATTCAAAAATTGGTGTCTCTTCTTCTCAACAACAACAGAGCCAAGGAAGGACAGAGTTTCCTTACGAACTAACCCGTCCTTTTTGCCTAAGGTGGTTTCAACATCAAATCTAAACCAATGCATTGACCTCCCTGTTTTTTTCCCGGAGTATTCAAATAGGTCTGAACAAAAATTACACTACCTGGATGTTCATCGTCAATTAAGGTACTACTTGGACAGGGAAAACTATTCAGAAAATCTGATCAGCTGTTTGTCTCCTATGCGGAAAGCAGAAAGGGACTTCCAGTTTCAAAGGTATCTTTATCCAGATGGCTAACATCTCTGATTACCCTTGTTTATGAGATTAGACACCAAAACTGCCTAATAAACCTAAAGCCCATTCCACCAGAGCTTTGGCTACTTCTCTAGCCTTCCAAGACAGACTGCCTATTGACACCATTTGTGCAGCTACTTGGGCTACTCCTCACACTTTTATTTCCCATTATAAGTTGGATTTAGCTTCTAGGCATAGAGCTAATTTTGGTTCCACTGTTCTCAGGAGTCTGTTCCGTTAGGCCACCCGGGACAAGGTGCTAGGGCGGTCCCATCCAGCAAGAATGAAGCGAGATAGACAACAACATATAGAAGTTATGTTCTTACCATAACGTTCCATGTTAGTTGTCTTCTTCTCGCCTTCTTCTTCTCCCACCCTCCTTCCCCTGGCCTGGACAGACCTAGAGGAGTTGTGATCGTGACCTCTCTTTCTACCACCTCTTTCTTAGCTATATGCTATTATGCATATTTCTTGTTTCAGGATGTAGGTCACCCTTCTTCTCCCTGTTGTTAGAGGTGGACTCTGTTATAGTTATTCTGTTTTATACTGTTACTATCATAAGCTGGGGTTAGCTTACAAACGAGATCTGAGGTAACTCTCGCCTAGCATTGTGGGATATAAGGGGGAGCCTCGAGCCGGTGGAACCAACTCTCGAGCTTTTAGTGGCCGAGTCGGAGCCGAGGTCGGCTCCGAACCCATCCAGCAAGAAGAAGGCGAGAAGAAGACAACTAACATGGAACGTTATGGTAAGAACATAACTTCTATTTCACGCATGTCGCTACACAGAAGACGCTCTGAGAATCGAACGGGCAACGTCTAACTGTGAGCCAACAACGCAACCGCAGTACCACCACCGCAGTGCGATCTCATCAGCTAAATGCGATCCGTTAATTTGAGGGCCACATTTCCCTTTTTTGATATATCCAGCTATGAAGTATGTTTCCCCCTACACATGGCAGCACTAAAAACATTTGTGTATGCTGTCCTTTGTGAGTCTCCATCCTGCAATCAGTTGATCCATTAATTATTTTATCATTTTGAGAGCTCTCTGGCCCAACCTTCACATGAAGGAGGTCTGTAATCAGGTGTTGAGGAGCAAGTTATTTTGCTGATCTTGTGTGTTGTCCTATTCCTCATCTCTGCAGTATGCATACTCCATAATAACTGCTGCCAGTAGTTGCATTCCCCCAGTAAGTGGCTCCTCGCTTTAAAACATGGGTACTCTAGTCGCCTTGTTTCAAACATCAAACCAACATTTTTGCAAGGGTTACCAGTGCAAAGGACTGAGCCCTCCCATTCCTCCAGGATGGGCAAGCTGACAAAGCTTTTCACTCCCATCCTCCCCTACCCAGTCCCTCCAGTGCTCATGCAGCTGGCCATACAGGATGTTCATCGTGTTACCCTGCTGCAGTCATCACACTTGGATTATCCTGTCATCAGGCAGTCCCGCAGTCAGCCGGAATTCCAAAGTCTTGGTCCGGCGTCGGTTGCTGTCGCTTCTTCCCTGACGTCACTGCGCCAGGGGTATATATATTGCATCCAACGCCATTTTCTTCAGTCTTTCTTGTCGGGCGGTGCCCGAAGCCAAAGCAGTTTGCAAGTGCCGGTCGGCCGACACCTGAGATTTTTGAAGTCAAATTTCATACCCGAAGTCTTCAATAAAGCCAAGTACCCCGTTGGGGAAACTTTTCTTGACTCAGACCGATGTCAGAAAAAGTTAACAATTGTATTTCTTGTGGGAAGCAAATACCTCATAAGGATTTTCATTCTTACTGCATACCTTGCCTAGGCCCAGACCACGACGTCACTGGTTAGTTGTCGTTTTTGTGCTACGTTTAATAAGCGTACTATAAAAAGACACTTTGATTTCGCACGACACTACTTCGGTAGAAAATTTAACTACACAATGCCGTCGGAGCAACAGACTACCGGCGTGCACAAAAAACGCAAGGATAAGGACAGGCAGCCTGGACCCAAGCCAGACTCTGAGGCCTCGGCTGGACCGGTCTTCGGTTCACCGGTTTTCAGTGAGGCTCCGCAGCCCTTGACTACTGCAGATCTGGAACCCGAGACCGCTTCGGAGCGTTTGGCGGAGAGTGCTAGGCCGACGCAGCCATTTTGTTTAGCCCCTACCGACGACACTGCAGAAAGAGATGTCAGTGCTGCAGAAACACCTTTGGTTTCTGAAGGCGTTTTCAGACAGACTACGCTTACCATAAAAACGTATCCTAAGCGTAAGACTCCTATTGAACCTAAAAGGACTGCACTTCAGTCTCCAGTTCAAGGTCCCATGCCTAAGAAACAGATGCTCAAAATGGCTGAAGATTTGATCTCTTTAATCAGGGGTTCCCAACCCCCACCCGACAAAAGGCCTAGACAAGAGGAAGATTATGCCTCCTCTGATAAAGTGTCCATTTCCTCAGGCTCCTCTGAGGACCAAGATTACTCCTTCTCCCCTTATGAAGATTCTGATGCTGAGGATTCTATTCCCTCAGCTTCTCCTCCTGAAGACTACTCCTTTGGAGAAACTTTACACACTATGAAGGAACATTTTCACTGGGAAGGTCAGGACTACTCTGACTCAAAGAAAAGGCTCAGAGTGTTTCTTTTACTCCCCAGCACAGACCACTTGCCCCCCCCCCCCAGTTTTAGACATTGTGGATGATGTTTACTTAGAATCCAGTTTGAACCCAGATTCTCTGCCTCCTGCTCCAGCCAAACCTGACAGATACTATAGAGTGCCTGATTCCCACAAATTCCTTTATAAAAGCCCTGTTGCTGATCCAGAGACTATCTCCCAGGGTCCCAAAGGGGCTAAGGCTTCTATGGCAAAAAATCCTGTACCCTCTGAAAGAGACTCCAGAGCACTAGACAGGTGGGGGAAAAAGGTTTACACCTCAGCCACTCTAGCTATGAGGGCACTAAATTGCCAATTTCACATGCTAAAATATCAGCAATTTCTAATGTCTCAGTTATAACAAAAATGAGCACACTCCCTCAACAGTCTGAATTGAAAGAAGTGCAGGATCTGTTGCATGCAACTGAACAGGTGGGCAAACATACTTTACAATGTGGGTTTGATTCTTTGGAGGCTTCCTGCAGAGCAGCTGTCACTGGGTCTGTTATATGTAGGCATGCTTGGTTAAAGGAACAAACTCTGCCTGATCATGTTAAAGCAAAGCTTCTAGATGCTGCCTTACAGCAGGATGTTCTTTTTGGAGTTAAAGCAGAACAAGTCTTAAAGAAAATGGAGGATAAGACAAAATCTATGCAGACAGTCAAAGATTTTCTACAGGTACAGCCCCCTTGCTTCAGCAGAAATTGGCCAACAAAAAATTGGTCCTTTCCAACTACTGACAGACCACAGAGGGGTAAATACAGACTTCCAAGAGGCAGAGGCCAACCACAAGCCCAATACAAACCTCGACAATGGGGCACTGCAACACAGAAGGGAGGAGAAGACAGGTCCCAAACTACCAGAAGGCAAACTCAATGACTTGCACCTCATCTGGCCAAGCAACACTCTCTCTTGGCAGCCCCCTTGGGAGGAAAACTCGCACTTTTTTCAGACAACTGGCACATTGTCACAAAGGACAAATGGGTCCTAGACATAATTTCACGAGGATACAGATTCCATTTTCACACCTTGCCAATGAAAAGAGGAATGCCAAACCTGCCACAAAATCAATGGGCAGAGGCACAAAAACAAATTACAGCTCTCATGGACATGAGAGCCATTCATCTGGTACCTACACGAGAGCAAGGCCAAGTTCCAAGAAAGGACAATGCCTGGAGACCAATTCTGGACCTTTCAGTTCTAAACGCCTTCTTACAAGTACCCAAATTCAAGATGCTTAACACTACAGCAGCTTCTTCCCATGTTGAGCAAGAAAGCATGGCTAGTAACGTTGGACCTCGAGGAGGCATACCTGCATGTCCCTATCAGACAAAGTTACAGAAGATACCTCTGTTTCACTGCAGGTTTAACCCATTACCAATTCTCTGCACTGCCCTTTGGCTTATCTACTGCGCCCAGGGTCTTCACAAAATGCCTGGCACTAGTAATTGCATATTGCAGACAAAAAGGAATTCAAATATACTCATACCTGGACGACTGCCTCATCCAAGCAGAAAGCAAGGACATTCTCTTACAACATCTGGCTTTTGTAAAACATCTTCTAAGTTGCCTGGGGTACACAGTAAATGAAAATAAATCAAAACTAGTACCCTCACAAAATATTACATTCCTGGGTGCCAGCTTGAATACAACGGCCCAGAAGGCTTATCTGACGACAGACAAACAACTACAACTGACTCAATATTTCAAAACAATGGCAACAAAGACCCAACTTCCTGCAAGAAAAATTCTGCAGGCCTTGGGCTTCATGGCATCTTGCATACTACTAATACCATTTGCAAAGCTGCAAATGAGGAAATTACAGTGGTACCTAAAAAGCGTATGGTCTCAACACAGCCACAGCTTGGACACAATGATATCTCTTATTCCCTGCCTACAACAGGAGTTTCTGTGGTGGTCACAGGCATGTCACCTCAACAAGGGTCAGCCTTTCACCTTGCCCCCAGCCAGGCAAACTATGACAACAGATGCATCGGACTACGCCTGGGGGGCACACATGGCAGGACAGTGCGTTCAAGGCGTCTGGACTGCAGATCAAAGGAATCTGCACATCAATCAAAAAGAGATGCTAGCTGTACAGAATGCTCTGACAGCCTTCAAGAATCTGTTACATCCAGGACAACTTACAATAAGGACGGACAACACCACAGTAATGTGGTACATAAACAAACAAGGGGGTACATACTCCTACCCTCTATGCAGGCAAGCAGTGACCTTGTGGAACACCGCTCTGGCTTACCAAGTTCAGTTACAAGCTCAATTCCTGCCAGGAAAAAAGAACACATTGGCAGACGACCTCAGCAGAAACATCATGGATCCCCATGAGTGGAAACTGGATCCACAAGTATTTGCAATGATAACTCAAAAATGGGGCCTTCCAGACATAGACCTGTTTGCCAGTCATCAAAACTATCAGCTAACAAAATTTTGCACAAGGACACTTCACCATTAAGCTTGGAAAGTGGACGCACTCTCATTCAGTTGGAAAAACCTGACAGTATATGCCTTCCCTCCATTGCCTCTCCTCGCAAAGGTGCTTCTGAAAGTCAGAAAGGAGAGACCACGCCTGATACTCATAGTCCCAGACTGGTCACGCCAGCACTGGTACCCACTATTGAGGAATATGGCCCAGGGCCCACCTTGGATTTTACCACAAATTGCCCATTTGCTCACACAGCAAACAATCAGATTCTTCACAGCCAGCTCAAAACCTTAAATCTGGCTGCATGGCAATTCATCTAAGCATCCAGCCAGCTCCTCTTTCCCAAGCAGTTATTGATGTTATTCTGGAAGCTAGGAGGCCCAGCACCAGGAAGGCCTACTCGGACAAATGGAAAAGGTTTTGCGCCTGGAACCAAGCTAAAGGTCAAAACACACTTCAGCCTCACATGCCTCAGATTCTACAGTATTTAACTGAGATATTGCACAAAGGACTTTCTTTTTCCTCCATTAAAATCCATGCATCAGCTATTTCAGCCCACTACAACACGGATCCACCCTTATTTTCACATCCACTTCTTAGGCAGTTCCTCAGAGGGGCAAAAAACATTAGGCCCCCCAAGAGAGCACCTACACCAACATGGGACCTCAATTTTGTTCTGGAAAAAGTTACGCTACCTCCCTTTGAACCAGCTTTCTCTGCAGATCTACAGTTTCTATCATGGAAGACTGCCCTGCTGCTAGCAATAACTTCAGCTTAGAGTCTCAGAGCTGCAGGCAGTAATGGCAGTGGAACCTTTCCTCATTTTCCATCAAGACAAAGTTTCTCTACGAACTAATCCTTCCTTCATGCCTAAGGTGGTTTCCAGTGTGGCTTTAAATCAAACCATCCACTTACCCACCTTCTTCCCAAATCCACAGAACAAAGGAGAAAGACTCCTGCATTCCTTGGACATTCACAGGCAACTTCGTTACTACTTGGATAAAACTAAGGTTTTCAGAAAATCTGACCAGCTCTTTGTATCCTATGCTACAGCTTCACAAAGGAAGGCTATATCAAAACAAACCATTTCCAAATGGATAAGACATTGCATTAGTTTTTGCTATACCCATCATGGAAAACCAGTTCCTGCTACCATTAGGCCCCACTCTACAAGGGCAACAGCTACTTCTACAGCCTTCCTCAGGGGTGTTCCAACCAAGGAGGTTTTGGAAGCTGCAACTTGGAGTTCAGTACACACCTTTACCAAATACTATCCCTTACCACTTTACTCTAAGACTAGAGCTGGCTTCGCCACTGCAGCTCTGCAGGGCTTTCTAGCCTACTCTAACCCTCTATGACTCCTCCACCCTTCCTTAACTTTGGGATTCTACCCAAGTGTGAGGACTGCAGCAGGGTAACACGATGAACATAGTACAGTTTTGTACCTACCATAAATGTAGATGTTCGAGTGTTCACTCTGCTGCAGTCCAGGTTACCCTCCCTCCATCTCCTCTGATCTAACTGGCAAAATCTCTACAATACCTTCCTGATGTATTTGCTTATAGTTGGAGGGATTTTGTGTTTGTGCAAAAATTGCTTAATTTGGTACTAATTACTGACCACCTTTTTGGGGGCAACTGACATCTGGGGCAAGAAAAACTGAAGAAAATGGCGTTGGATGCAATATATATAGCCCTGGCGCACTGACATCAGGGAAGAAGCGACAGCAACTGACACCGGACCAAGACTTTGGAATTCCGGCCGAATGCAGGGACCGCCTGACGACAGGATAACCCAAGTGTGATGACTGCAGCAGGGTGAACACTCTAACATCTACATTTATGGTAGGTACAAAACTGTACTTTGTCTAGTTTCGGTCAGTTTTTTTATCCCTATACACCAGGTAGCAGGGCAGCATTTGTGTACTTTGCATTTAACTACTCACCTCTTTTTGGTCTTCCTGACCATATTCTCCCTGTGATCTACTTTATCAAACTGTGCAGCACTGTAGTAAGAATCCTTAGGTTTTCCTTTATCACTTGCTTTGAACTGGACATAATTTTTATGGTTAATACCCTCTGCTTTGTTTTCTGTCCCTTCTGGGGCACTTTCCACATTTGTCCAAAAGACCTGTGATCGTGGAACTATTTGTAGGTCTAGCCAACATAGTAATCTGGTCTAAAGGTGAACTAAGGACACAGTGAATGACAGAACAATTTCATTGCTGAATGTGGATGTTAAGGTAATTGCTAAAGTGCTGACAGAGAGGACTGAATGAATGTGTTTGGTGGAGTGATACAGGAGGTTCAGAAGTTTTGTTAAGGGAAGACATTTTGCTAATTTGTAGTGATTTTATTACAGACCACATGCAGGAGAAAAACTGTGGAATGGTGTTTGCCATGATTTTGATTTGGCAAAGCAGGATTTTCTAGGTATTGGGAATAGGGTGAAGATTCGAGACTGGATTAGGCCCTTGCATTAAAAGACAGAAATTAAGTTTTTTTTGAGACTGGAGAAAAATTGTGGAATGGTGTTTGCCATGATTTTGATCTGGCAAAGCAGGCTTTTCTAGGTATTGGGAATATGGTGAAGATTCGAGACTGGATGAGGCCCTTGTATTAAAAGACAGGAATGAAGGTTTTTTGAGACTGGAAAGTTAAAAGACAAGCGAGGACAGAGGTTGGCACAATCAACCAGGTAAGGATGCTTACTGTCTTGTGCTTTGCCTCCTCTTAGCAGTGGAAGTGCTAATACAGCGAAGAAGGTTTGAATTCAGGCAAAACTTTTTCTCTGGTTATTCAGAGCTAGTTGTGTATTAATGATACCAATGTAGATCATGTACTTGAAAGGAGATGTGAAAAAGTTGGACATTTATTTATTTATTTAGTCAGCTAGTTTGTTTACCAGGGTAATACACCCATCACAATAGACCATTTGCAGGCACAGCCCAAATTATTCTTAATCTGGACTGGAATAAGTAGCTAAAAACTAAGCTTGTTAGAGTAGGAGAAGGCCAAATACAAAATGACTGCAGTAGTGATAGTAATGATAGAAAAGGGACTACACTTGGGGTTAAGAGTCTGAGGGAGACAGGATGCTGTTTAAGAAGACTAACTACAAGACACTAGACTGTGACATGTCAGAAGCTGAATTAGTGTAAAAGTAAAGTGAACATACTGACAGGGAGAGTAAACTAAGCCAGATGTGGGATATTCTTAATTGCATAGTTGTGTTGAAACTGTCTCACTGAGTGTACATTCTAGAAATTCAGGCAGTATAGGAGAAGTTGTTTGAGAAGGTGAAAAAGTAGAAATTTAAGAATGAGGTTTGAAAGAAGGATGTCTTGGGGTATCTTCCTGGTTTACCTGATTATATCTTGATGATCAGTCTTGACCACTGATACAGGGGAAAGAAGGTAGCAGAACCAGAATGAACAAATGAGTAATAAATCATGAGTGTTAAATGAGGATCAGAAAGTGCTTATAATTGAGGAATAGAGGTAGATGTGAAATAAGAGTATGAAAAAAGGAGAAGTTTGGAGAGAGTTGCAGTAAGATGAAGAGTTAAGGAAATGACGTGACAAACTTCCTGGAAAGGGTGGCAGAAATCGTACTGTAAAGTAATAAGTTGTGAGCACACTCATACTGTTTGAAAAGGGAGATAGAACAAGATGAGTGTGAGGTACTGAAGTTACTTGTATATCCTATGGGTTGAATTACAAGGATTATAGGTTAGTAAGACGTCAGCCTGGTTGGGGGAGAGAGACAAAGGGGAGTAAAACATTAATGCATCATATCTAGAGAAATAGTTAGGTATTCAAAGGGAGAGTTGGAGTGAGGTACAAAGACCTGATGTTGGGGATTGAGGGATGGAAAAAAAGATAAACTCTAAACACAGAAGAATGGACCAAGACCAACGGAAGGTTAATGTGTAAATATTGTTATACCTCACAGGGTTGTGGAAGTAAAGTTAAAGTAAAGATGCTAAGTGTTGGATATGGGGAAAGATGTTGGGATACACATTATTGAAATAGGTTTGGGTTCAGGACATCTAGAGCATGATTGAAAGAGAACGGGAAAGGTTTTGGAGCAAAAAAGTGTTTGAAACATTGCAATTTTATTGATTTGGGATTAAATGAGATACACTGGGGATGGGTAAAGGCAATATGCAAGTTAGGTTTTTTCCTGTATGCCTGTTGTCCTGTGCTGTCATGTGCCCCAGTCAGATTATAGCATGTTCATTTCCCATGGTCTGGCTCAGAAAGATGAGAGAAGCTGTTCAGAGGGATCATAATCCAGGCAGCCATAAGGATGATTTGGACCTTCACTGACCTTCTCCAGTGAGATCGTTATTAAAAGGCCCTAACCCTCCTCTGGGCACAGGAAAATGGGATCCACATCACTACAAGGATCTCAGTCTTCCCCATGCAAATATATGTTCCCATATTTCCACATTTTGAAGGTTGCTGTATAAATGTGGTTGTGATGCCCACCACTGCTACCAGTATGTGATGGGCACCAATATGTGTTGTCCCCATGCTGGGCCAGTAATAAAGGAGCCTGAATCCTTACCACGGATACTGGAGAGGGACAGTATTTCCAGATGCAGACATCTCTGCATGAAGTACAATTTCTCTTAAGAGCACACAGGGAACACACTCCACCCAGAGTCTGGATGTCTCTATATCTGTCTCCCTCCAGGTCCCAGTAAGACTCCCTACTGGTACAGCTGCAGGGTTAGAGCCTCAGCTGAGGGTCCAAGCCAAGTCATCTGGCCCCCCTCTCTGTAAACCCAGTACTTTGTTTCCGTGCCCCAAGTAGCTAACATGCACACTCTTAAGATTTAATTTTCACACACACACACACACACACACACACACACACACACACACACACACACACACACACACCCCTGGGAAAGGCTGGCACAGATTACCCACTCTGCCATCTTTGCCCAGGCAATAAGGTAGTGATCACTGCCAACAGTCAGTATAAAGCTCTTAAAAGGTATCCAATTTATACTGTGTAATATTAATGCTAATACAAATGGTAGTAGTTCACCAAAACGGCTAGGCCTTTTGGAGTGGTCCACACAGTGCCACCAAGTAAATATAAGCTCACTCAAAGGTTAAGTACTTTCTACAAGGATCAGCCACAATAAAAGTTTTAAATATATTTAATAATAAAAGTACATGAAAATATTGAATATATATTTACAGTAAACCACAAGAGTTCAAATCACAGATCATCTTGAAATTAACATTGATGGACAGACTCCTACAAATGAAGAAAAACACACACTAAACTAAGCTTCACTATATTCCTGACTGAATCTGAGAATTGTTTTGTTACGTAGTTAAGTTGCTTACTACTGCAAGGCAGGATGCTGTGGGTGAGGGTCTTTCTAGTCAGGCTTCCCAAAACAGAATACTCAAGACTCTCGACATTTCTCTTTGTAATATCTAAAATATAATTTCCAAGAGGGCTGGCAGAATGACCTCATCTGGTCACCTGACTGTAGGTTCGCACAGTATTCTGCTTTGAAATTGAGACAGGAAGTTAGCACAGATGGCCGCAATACACACAGAAATATTCATGGCAGTGCATGGGGTCTCCCCACTTTTTACTTAGCTAATCGACAAAGGCTCTTCCCTAGACCCAGAAACTCTAGTCCTAGTCAGCTTTGTGGGTTGCCTTTTAATGATTTAACAGCTCATTTACATTTTCCTTGTTTTTCTTAGTTAACATCTGCTGTGCCAGTACCCTGTATTAAAACATATATATTTAATTCAGCTGCAGTAATGCATGTACATTTCTCTTTGTTTCAGCACGGTGCACTGTTGATTAATTTCAACACAAGCAAAGCTCACAAATATATTTTCAGCATAAGTATCTGTACAAAATCAGTTTGATGTACAAATGACATACAGTTCTAATACAATTGTAACACAAGCATCTTGTATAAATCAGTTTGATATTCAAAGGACGTATCATTCTTTACAAAACTCCATCTGGCTATGCTGGCACCTGCCCATATCATCACAGTGGTTAAAGATGTTTTCTCTTCTCCAAGATGAATATGGTAGTGTCTGATCCCCCCACACCATCTCTAGCAGACACTCGAGCATCTAATTGAATTCAGCCACCTAGGCTGTATTCAGGGCTGTATCCGTCTACACCAGGGCCTCAGGCTAAAGTTTTATTCTGACAGGGAGAGTAAAATGCCACAAGTCTGAAATGGGAGGGACTTGAGCATGTATGAGATAATGGAGAAATGTGAGTACTATGTCAAAATCTTAAAATAGTCCAATGGCATTAGAAGTACTCTGTCTAGGGATTTCAACCTCATCTGTAACAGCAGAATGGTTTGGGGGGGACAGGTATACCTCAAGGAGGATACCTCTACTCCGGAACCGACTTCCTATCTGCATTAAACTAAGTTCATCACTGTCCATATTCAAGAATAACTTGGATCTATAGATGGGAAACAGGAATTTTACCACAGGACTGCCCCCTCTACTACTGGTGGACAGAGGCAGCTCCTAAATGCTTTTTCCCATGCACAGGTACCTCAAATTATTTGTACTTTGATCCCAGTTATTCTTATTATGGGTAGTATATATAATTATCGACCATGGAATTGGTAAGGCCAATCTCTAGCTAAATGGGATAGGTTAATTCAAGCACACAAAGGGAAATTGGCCAAGCTTAAAATGCCCCACAAGAGCACCTAGCCTAGTACTTGCGTATGAACCTATAAAAGTCGCAAAAGAATGTAAAATTAAGATGGGAAGTGGATAGGGTTAAGATAATGTTGAAAAGATTTTGGAATGTTAGATCATAGGCCTATACTAGGCTGTTGGCCCAGAGGCCCTTCTAAGCCTAGCCAAGAATTTCACCCATGTTCCCACAAAGTCAGCACCTGTTTTCCCTGTCCAGCAGGGACACAGGTGGGATCCCAGGGGTATATTTTCTGTTTCCCATCCAGTTGTCCAGTTTCTTCTTAAGGCTAGTAGGGTACTATATTAGTATTATAGTAGAAGCTGGTAGACCTTAGTATTATAATAGAAGCTAGTAGAACTCTGCTAGCAAAGTTTAAAAATGTGTAATGGCCACTCTGGTAGCATAGGGGGTAAAGCGCCAAGTATGTTCAGCCAACCCGGCTCCAATTACCAGCTTGGATGACTGACAGGGTGGCAAGGAGGGATGTGTCCCCATCCTTGGGTGAGGGTACTTGCGTGTGACTCTCCCTAAAGGAAGGCATTGTCCAAAGAGGGGAATTGCTCTCTGACGCAACCAGAGGGTATAGGAAGGGGAGAAGTGGGTAATGACTCACAAGATAAATAAAAACACTGGACAGGAGGACAGATGCCAGAGTCCCCAGGACACACTCTTGAATGTCCACAGTCAGCCCCATCAAGTCCAGGGGAAGGGTAGGTGGATGCTGGTAGGCTTGGCATAAGTATGGGGCACTGGGGGCCAGGCCAATATCAGTGAGGTCTTGGGGGACAAAACTAAATTAATATAATGGTATGAGGTCACTCTGAGAATTTTAAATGCATCAGATTTATATTAATGTAGGTTATTTTTGTAGGAAAAACATGACTTGATGGTGCTGAACAGAATGATAGGTGAAAAGATGGGGAAGAGCTGTCGAATACCAAATATACTGAGATGACTTTGAATTGTATTACTGTGATAAGTAGATATCTTTGTGTAATGGGGGGAGGGGGTACTGTGACTGTATGTGTTCATAGGTAGGTACTAGGCTATTTGCCCAAGGGCATTTATAAGCTTAGTCAGTGTGTGTCTGCTTTCGCCACCCCATTAATTAATTAACTCATTCTCTGTCAAGCAGAGCCAATGAAGTGATCCCAGGGGTGTATTTTCTGTTACCCATCCACTCGTCAAGGTTTCTCTTGAAGAGTGTTAGTGAGGGGCTCTTCCTAATGTAGTTTGGAATTTTGTTCCAAAGCATGGGGAGTCACTGTGACAGGAATCTATCCCTCCAGCATGTTCTATTTATTGTTGTGGTGAGATTTAGCTCATTAGGGCATGTGGCTCGCATTGACTTGGATTTCTTTAGGTGGAGCATGTCCATCAATTCTGAGTTGGACATAGCTTTGTAAGTCAGGCAGAGATCGCCTCTGAGTTAGCAAGATGCCACTGAGTACAGCTGGAGTTTTTTCAGTCCGGCTGCGTAGGACATATGTTTGAGGCCAGTAATCTTCTTGGTGAGGTACTTTTGTGGTCTTTCCAGCTGTTGGAAGTGTCTTGTGAGGTACATCCCAAATGGGGCATTGTACGCTATGATGGGTCTAATGAGTGACGAGTAGAGGGGAACTATAACCTCTGTATATCTAGATGCAAACCCTTTAGTAATTAGATGGGCCACATAGAAGGATTTCCTAACTACTTTGGCAATATGGTTGTCAAAGGAGAGATGTTAAGTTGTCAATCTCGCCTTCATTCTTGCTTGATGGGTTCGGAGCCGATCCTCTGCTCCGACTCGGCACTTGCTAAGCTCGAGAGTCACTTTTACCAGCTCGAGGCAGCCCCATATCCCATGATGCAAGGCGGTAAGTACCCAGATCTCGTTTGCCGCTTCGCTGATGAGGTCCTCCTTTTACCAGCTCCTGGTAAGTGATTTTTACACTACTTCTTTTGCCCCTTTTTCAGTTCAAACTTATATTTATAGTTAAAAGTAATATTTTTAGACTAGTTTTAGTCTTTTCCTGACTAGATTTCCCTCTCTTCAAAAACCTTTTAGTCAGGCCTTTCCCATCCCATCCCCCCCCCCCCCCTTGTTAGGGTGTGTGTGTGTTTTTGTGAGATAAAATATTTTTCCCTTTTGGGATTGTTAATTTCTTGGACAGGTTGTGTGTGTGTGTGTCTTTCACAACATGTCTAAAGAAAGGGTCTCAGGCTTTAAGAAGTGTGACTTGTGCTGTCAGAAAATGTCTCTGACAGACGGTCACACTTCTTGCCTGTACTGCCTGGGACCTCTCCACCTGCAGGACTCCTGTGCGATTTGTCATTCTTTTAGCCAGAGAGTCCTGCAGGAAAGGAGAAATAAGCTTATTTTGAGGGGCCTTCTTAAGCCGGAGGGCTCTCCGGCTAAGTCGGCTCCATCTAAGGCTTCTAAGTCTTCCAAGGCCCAGGCTTCTGTGTCCAAGCCTGCGGCCTCGGCTCTGACTGGAGCCGATTCTGGTTTACACAAACATTCGGCACCGATGGCTATCGGTGCCGATTCTGGTTCGACCACTTCGGTGTCATCTCCGATCGGTTCCGATCACCCTGTGGCTCAGGCTTCGGTGTTGGCGCCGATCGGCTCCGACACCCTTACTTTTGTGGCTGTATCGGCTCCGGCTGGAGCCGATGCATCAAAGCTTTCTGTCTGTGCCGAGAGGTTGTCGGCTCTGACAGTTTCTGTGGTTTCATCGGCTCCGATGGTTCCTTCGAGGAAGAGGTCTAGGTCCCCTTCCTTGGAACAGATACTCTCGGCTCCGGCTTCGCCTCTCCTCTCGGAACGGAGCCATCGGAGCCGATCTTCCAGGTCATCCAGGCTTTCTGACCATGATTTAGAGAGAGTGGTCAGTAGATTACTAAAATCACAGGCACTGGCCCAAATGCTACATAGTCCGTCTCAACAGATGACTATTAGTCCACACCCCATTGCAGTTCCTCCTTCGACTCTACCCCAGAGTTTGGAGTTGGAGTCTTCGGGAATAGTTTCTGCTACGGCTGAGGGACAGATACCCCCTTCTGCTCCTTCAGCCTCTACTCTTATCTCCTCTTCGAGACCTTCCTTAGAGGGATTCGGTGGCCGGGCTTCCCTGGTCTCCTCCGAGGGGGTGAGTGGCATCGGACCCTTGTCCGACCCCGCTCTTCCCCTTGGAGCCTCTGCCTTGGTGAGCTCGGCTCCGATATCTGCCTCGGGGCCTTCCCTTTCGGTGGGTCCTGGAGTTCCTGGCTCTTTGGAGCGGGTTCTCTCGGACCTCCCTGGGAGGGGAGCCTTCGAGGTGATGGAGTGTGCTAGCCACTGGACTCAGCCAGCAGTCTGTTCCCTTAGCTCCTCCCTCTATGGTGCCTGTTGACATCTCTGCCACTTCTCTTGCTTCCGGACCCAGAGATCCTCCGCCTCAGGTTTCCCCACTGGGAATAACCCCCTCTTCCGAGGATTCTCCTGATTTGTCGGGAGATCCTCCGCGGAAGAGGACCTGTAAGAGGAAACACGTAGACTCCCCTGAGTCTATCACTTCAGATACTGACTTAGATGAGTCAGAGGGATCCCCAAGATCCCCCTCTGAGGATGTCTCCTTTTCAGACATCCTAGAACTCCTTAGACAGAGGGGAAACTGGCCCACCAATAATCCCTCTGAGGATGAGTCAGTATACCTGGAGGCCTTTGGATCTCGGCCCTCCACCTCCTGGGTGTCTCCGCCTTTCGACCCCCTTATGCAGGTTATTGCTCGAAAGGCGTGGGCTGCTCCTGACTCTGTAGAGCCAGTCCCTAGGAGGCCTTCTAAATTTATTACTGCCCCGTCGGATAAGCAATTCCTCACAAAAGGTGTCCCTGCTGATGCCATGGTGGTGGCGGCTGCCACTAAGAAGGAACTTGCAGATCCTTCCGTACCTGTCCATCCTCCTAATAAGGACTCTAGGACCATGGATAGGTATGGTAAGCGGACGTTTTCTTCAGCGACCTTTGCTATTCGTTCGCTGAACTACCTATGTCACTTCACCAGACTCCAGAGGGATATCCTTAAGGAGCTGGGTGAAGTAGTACAGGATCCTACAGCTGCAGGGGCTCAAGAAAAAATTGCTTCGCAGCTAGGAACCCTTAACTCCATTGCTAACTCCTCCATGCGGCTGATATCATATGCTGCTGATGGAGCGAGTAGAGCCGCAGGTACAGGTGTGGCTCTTAGACGCCAAGCCTGGATGCGGCTCTGTAATTTTGCAGATCCCTTTAAGGCGTCCTTCACAAACTCTCCCTTTGATGGGTCAGCTTTGTTTGGCCCTCAAGTGAAGGAAACGTTGACCAGGTGTGAGCAGGATGGCAAAACTCTTTATGCCGTTGGAGTCCGTTTTTCCACCCCTTCTAGACCTTACCCCAAAGGACAGAAGGGTGGCAAAATGTGGTTCCGCAAATCCCAAGGAGTCACGCCGGATTCACGTGGTCAGTTTACCCCTAGAGGCAGAGGGGGTAACAACAACAGACGCCGCTCTAGAGGCAGAGAGGGGGTCCACAAAACCAGGGAAACAGAGAGTCTCTCTCTGACAAGCCCTTTCAGCATCCCTGAGATGTTGCCCGGCTGTCCCTCCTTGGAGGCAGTCGGGGGAAGACTATCGCTGTACCCAGAAGCCTGGCGTTCCCTCACTCAAGACAGATGGGTACAGTCGATCATATCCGAGGGTTACAAAATTCCTTTCGGGGGAAGTCCTTTCTGTCCCTCAAATTCCCTTCCAGATGTACCACCCGGTCTAAGGGAAATTGCAGAGTTAGAAGTCTTAAAACTACTGCAAAAAAGAGCCATTCAGCCAGTTACAACAGATCATTCAGAGGCCGGAATCTACTCAAGGGTCTTTTGGTCCCCAAAAAGACGGGAGACTGGAGACCAATATTGGATCTCAGCAGACTCAACAAGTCTGTGAGGAAGACAAGATTCCGAATGGTCACTCTTCAGTCAATTCTGCCCTTCTTACAGAAGGACAACTGGATGTGCTCAATAGATCTTCAGGACGCGTACTATCACATAAAAATTCACAGACGCTCCAGGAGATTTCTCCGCTTTCGGCTGGGGTCCAGTCATTTCCAGTTCAGAGCCCTACCCTTTGGTCTCACTACAGCCCCCAGTGTGTTCACCAAATGTATGGCAGTGGTCACGGCTCACCTGAGACGTCAAGGATTCCAGGTGTTTCCGTATCTCGACAGCTGGCTCCTTTCAGCCACCACCAGGCATCAGCTTGTTCAAGCCAGGGATTACACAATAAATCTTTGTTCTCATTTGGGCATCTCGATCAACTTCGAAAAGTCATCCTTATTGCCCTGCCAGTCTATTACTTTCATAGGCGCAAACTTAAACACTGTTCGGATGTCAGCTACCCTTACAGATCAAAGAGTTTCAGACATTCAAAGTCATGTCAGGATCATTCTGGCCAACAAGAAAGTACAGGCCAGAATGGTTCTAAAGGTATTAGGCCTCATGGCTGCGGCCATTACTCTTCTTCCCCTGGCTCGCTTCTACATGCGCCTTCTTCAGTGGATGTTGTTCACTCAGTGGTCTTACCAACAACTTCCAATGCGTCACCAAATATTGGTGACACAGATTTGCAAGAATCATCTTGCTTGGTGGATCACTTCTCCCCAGATTCACCAAGGCAGACACTTTGTACCCCCATCCCCGGTAGCCACTGTCACCACGGATGCCTCCCTGATCGGGTGGGGGGGTCATTATCAGGGCAGGATGGTTCATGGGACGTGGCAACCTTTCGAATACCACCTGCACATAAATGTCCTAGAGATGAGTGCAGTGCTTTTAACGTTGCAAGCCCTCAACAACTTTCTTCCCGTAGGGACAATTGCAGTCCACACAGACAACATGTCTGTAGTTTGGTATATCAACAAACAGGGCGGAACCAAGTCCTACCCCTTGTGTCGAGAAGCGCTCAGACTTTGGTAATGGGCGATCTCCTCTCATCGGTTTCTGGTAGCAACGCACATCCCTGGGAAAACCAACATTTTAGCGGACAGATTGAGCAGAGCTATTCTCATGCCTCACGAGTGGTCTCTCAAGCAATCTATAGTGGAAGAGATTTTTCTGGAATGGGGTCGCCCATGTTGCGATCTTTTTGCTACTCCCCAAAACAGCAAATGCCCAGACTTCTTCTCTCTCTTCCCACTGCCAGGCCATCCCCCCAGAGACGCTCTGACCCAGGATTGGCCCCAGGGACTTCTTTATGCTTTTCCTCCATTTCCTCTGATCCCTCAAGTTATCCAGAAAGCAACCGTTTTGAGAGCCAAAATGATTCTCATTGCTCCTTATTGGCCTCGACAAATTTGGTTTCCGTTCCTCCATCGTCACCTTTTGGTGCAGCCGTGGCATCTGGACCCCAGTGCCAGATCTTCTGATTCACCAATCCGGTCAGCTGCACCGGTCTATCCCTTCTCTCAACCTCACAGCATGGTTGCTCCACTTCCTTCCTTAGCCAGGCTTCCTTTGATCTCTAACCCCGTTAGAGACATTCTAGTAGCTTCCTTAAAACCCTCTACCAGGAGGATTTATACAAGCAAATGGAAACGTTTCTCTTATTGGGCTAAAGCCAAGAATATTGATCCCTTCACTGCTCCAGTTCAAGCAGTTTTGGATTTCTTAGCGGAGATTTTTCATGCGGGCTCCTCTTCTTCCACAGTTAGAGAATTGGCTGCTATCTCGAACTTTCATGTCGGGTTCGCAGATCACAATATTATGTCCCACAGGCTTTGTAGAGCCTTCTTGAAAGGAATTTTCCTCCTGAAGCCTCCAGTCAGGAGTCCTCCTCCTCAATGGGATCTAAATTTAGTGCTGACATCCTTGATTCTTCCCCCCTTCGAGCCAGCAGTTTCTTGCTCCCTGAAATTTCTTTCATGGAAAACTTTATTCCTGGTAGCTATTACATCGGCCAGGAGGGTGTCTGAACTTCATGCTCTATCTGTTGGCCCCCCCCTATTTGGTCTTTCACAAAGACAGAGTATCATTGAGAACTAATCCGACCTTTTTGCCTAAGGTCGCCTCAAAGACTAATTTGAATCAATCCATTGATCTCCCTGTATTTTTTCCAAACTATTCAAACAGATCGGAACAAAAACTACGTTATCTTGATGTCCACCGCCAACTCAGATATTATTTGGACAGAACAAAACAATTTAGGAAATCCGATCAACTCTTTGTTTCCTATGCTGATAACAAGAAAGGCTTTCCTGCCTCAAAAGTGACCTTATCTAGATGGCTTTCTTCTGTCATCTCTGAAATTTATCGGCTCAGGGGAAAACAGCTGTGCTCAAAACCTAAAGCACATTCAACCAGAAGCTTAGCTACTTCTACAGCCTTTCAAGCTAGACTTCCTTTAGACACTATTTGTGCAGTGGCCACTTGGGCCACTCCTCATACCTTTGTTTCCCATTACAAATTGGATTTGGCCTCCAGGGACAGAGCCAGTTTTGGCTCTACAGTCCTCAAGAGTCTGTTCCATTGAGCCACCCAGGATAGAGGTGCTAGGGACGTGGTCCCATCAAGCAAGAATGAAGGCGAGATTGACAACTTAACATTGAGAAGTTATGTACCTACCATAACGTTCCATGTTAGTTGTCTTCTCTCGCCTTCTTTCTTGCGACCCTCCCTCCTTCCCCCAGGCCTGGACAGACCTTTCTCTACAAAGAATTATGATGCTGAAGACCATACAGAGCTGGTCCTTCTTCCATCCTGCAGGTTATCTTTCTTTCTTCCGTTGGGAAGTGTTTATGCTAAGTGCTATTGCCCTTTTGTCATCAAACGAGATCTGGGTACTTACCGCCTTGCATCATGGGATATGGGGCTGCCTCGAGCTGGTAAAAGTGACTCTCGAGCTTAGCAAGTGCCGAGTCGGAGCCGAGGATCGGCTCCGAACCCATCAAGCAAGAAAGAAGGCGAGAGAAGACAACTAACATGGAACGTTATGGTAGGTACATAACTTCTCAATTACTATCTACCTGTGTCCCCAGCTCTCTTATTACCTCTTCTGTATTAAGGGGGCTGCCACCTATGTGGTAATTCGTGGGTGTTTTGTTTTTCCCAAACAGGATGACTATGCATTTTTTGGCATTTAGCTTGAGGCCATGACTTTGACACCAGGTGCCCGTCTCAGTAAGGCCCTTTTGAAGGATGTCCGTGTCAGCCGGAGAGTCAATTATGGCTCCCAGTTTGCAGTCATCGGCGAACTTGGTTAGCCATAGTCCTCCTGTGTTTGCCTGTACTTCTGAGAAGTATATGCTGAACAGTAGGGGTCCCAGGACCGAGCCTTGCGGGACACCACTTGTGAGTGGTTTAGAGTCGGACCTGGAGCCCACTATTCTTACCGTGTGAGTTCTGTCTGTAAGCCAGTTGGCAACCCATCTCGTGACGTAGGGGTTTATGTTCAGGCTGGTGAGTTTTTCTGTAATACCAGAGTGGGGAATGGTGTCGAAAGCCTTGGCAAGGTCAAGGTAGCTGTGTGAACCATCTTTCCCTCGTCTATGGCCTTGGTGACTGTCTCGAATTCAACCAGGTTTAGTAGGCATGATCTGCCCTTAATAAAGCCGAACTGGGTCGGGTCAAGTGTTTGAAGATTCCCAATGTCTCTGTTAATGAGTTCCATGATGATGCGTGCCTTAGCCTTGCAGACCAGGATAGTCAGGCTTATGAGGCGATTGTTACCGTTGTCAGTTTTGGCCCCTCCATTGTGGAGAGGAATAACCGTTGCTGTGCGCCATTCTATGGGCACGTAGCCTGTGGAGAGGCTGAGGTTGAACAGTGTGTTTAGGTGCAAGGTTAGTTTGTTCTGTAGTTCGTGCAAGACGCAGCCTGGAACACCATCTGGTCCCATTGACGCTGTGTTGTTGGCCTTTGAAAGGGCTGATTTCACCTGTGCGTCTGTGATTTTTGGGACACTGCAACTTTTCCGATATTGTTGTGGGCCCTTTTGGAGGTGAGAGGGGGGTGCACTGAATCTATCTGCCAGGATGTTGGCAGTATCAGTAGGTTCAGTATATTTTGTGCTGTTTTGCACTAGTTCAGTGCATATCTGCGAGTTGCCACTTAGATTCTTAACATAGCTAAAGAAGGCTTTGTGGTTATCTTTTGAATCCTTTGCTATTTTTCTTTCGAAGTTAGCCTTGGATGATTTCATGAGGGACCTTAGTTTCTTACTGATACTGATCAGGGATGTCTTTCCTTCTTGGGATGTGCTTTTTTTCTGAACTAGTTTCCTCCTTCTATTGTATAGCCTATTTATGGCAGGGGTCCACCAAACTGGTTTCCTTCTCTTAGAGGAGTGAGTCTTGGTTTTGCTAGGGATGGCATGATCCATGCATCCTTGTAGATGCTCATAGAGGGCATTTGTAAAAGTTTCTGCATTTTGGGCAGCGTTATCCTTTAGCATGGGGGCTGTGAAACTTACCACCTCTGTCTTAAGTAAGGTGAAGTTTGCTTTAGAAAAGTTTTTTACTGTGGTTTCCTTAATTGGGGGTGGTGGTGGGGTGTATACATCCAGAGTGATTAGTTTATGGTTAGGGTTACCACCTGTCCCACTTTGCGAGGGACAGTCCCTGTTTGGGCAGTTGCCTGCAAAGTCTGACATTTGTACTAAAAATGTCCTACTTTGTGCTTTTGAAAAGGTGTCAACCCTATTTATGGTCTGATTTAACCAGTGACTGGTTGACCTCTGGTGTGCAACACCTGTCGCCCATGTTGGTGATGACCAGGTCCAATATATTTTCACCTCTGGTAGGGGAGTTTACCAGCTGATCTAGGGCATTTGAGTTGATGAATTCCAGGAAGTGCTGGGCCTGGGAGTTTGTACTAGAGTAATTTTCCCAGTGAATGGTAGGGTAATTGAAATCTCCCAATATCAGGGTGTTCGGTAGGACCGTCATGTTTTCCATTGTCTCCAGAAAGGTGGAGTTGGTGGTCCTGGGTCATGGAGGGTGATCTGTAGCAGGCCACAATTTGCATTGCAGATTTGCCCGATGTTAGTTGCACATGGATGATCTCAGATGTATCATACTGTGCCACTAACCTGGAGGTGTATTTATCCTTGATGAATATGGATACACCCCCTCCTTTTGTGTTTCGGTCCGTGTTCTGTGGCCGACACGTGTGGTACGAGTTGTAGCCCGGTAGTGCTGGGGTGCTCTCTGGAGCCTTGAACCAGGTTTCAGTTACTGCACAGATGTCTACGTTCTCCATACTTAGGAGTGCTTTGAGCGCGTGTATTTTGACATTTAAACTCCTGGCGTTGAGTAGCATAACCCTCAGGTATTTGTTAATTGTTCTGTTTACAGAGGTGGGTTTGACTTTTGAGCCTTGCCTAAGAAAGGCACTATGGGGGCAGCAAGAGTCTTGGCCAGTATTCGAAAGCCTAGGCGAAGCAATGCGGCTTGAGTATGTTTTCCCAGGCTGACAGACACTGGATCCCCTTTGAATGACACCAGAAGCTTAGCCAATTGTAGAGAGTTCTTCCATGTCTCTCTTCTTGTAGTCCAGGAAGGTACGTCTCAGGTCATTCACACCAACATGAACAGTTATTTGTACTTGTTCTGGAGTGACCTGAGTGCTTGTGTTATGTGGTAGATTCTGGCTCCCGACAGGCAGCTAACAGTAACCTTCTGCTTGTCCAGCCTAGTGAGTGGGACGTCAGTGTGCCTGATGACTATAGAGTCACCTATTACTAGTGTGTTAGGTATGTTATTTCGCCTTAAGGGCTGTGATTGTGCAGCACACTGATTTTGTGTTTTATGTGTTGTCTGGTTTGTGACTGGAGGTGCAGGTTGTTTGGGTGTCTGCTTTGGAGGACTCTGATGCTTTTGCAGGTTTTTATTTAGAGCCTCCGAGTACGATTTTGTGTATTTGTGTATTTTTTGCCAGTGCTGTTTTAGTAGGTCTGTGTGCGGCTGGAGGTGTGGTGCAAGTGTTAACCTTCTCCTCTTGACTGTCTGTCCCAGTCTTGGGTGGAGACAGCTTAGCTTCCAGTTTGGCTGTATAATTGCATCTCTTGCATATGTTAGTGTTTTGTGGTAGGAGGAGAGGGTTTTCTGTGTACATGAGACAGATGTAACATTGCCTGAGGATACCCAGATTCACCTGCTGGACTGGAAAGTACACCTGAAATTGCCCTTTGGTCATGCCTGAATAGTAGGGTGAGCTGCTTAGTCGCTTGGTTGGTGAGGGGTGAATAAAGAGCCTTGCCCTGCTGGGCAGTCAGTGTCAGGGTATATTAGTGCTTGCTATTAGGTCTGAGCAAGTGCTGGGGCTGTAGGATGATTTTTGAGTCCTTAGGTTGAGAGTTAGACTAGTTTCAAGGGAAAAACTGAAGAAGAGACTTAGCCCGGTGCCCAAAACCGTACAAACACGGTTTTTATAGTAGGGAAATGAAAGAGAGAAATTAGCCCAAAATGGCCAATAAACTACTAACTTCTGGGCTGGAACCACTCCTCCAGGGACAGATGGGTTGCTCAAAGCTCCCCCCTCTCACAGGTTAACAGAGAAACTTTCTTCTATCCAAGTAAGTTATGGGCACCTCAGAAACTAGTATCACAGCCCTGAATTCAGCACTAGCCTGAAAACTGGACTATACTAGCTTAGAAAGGTGGGAAACAAGGAATTTTATTGTTTGTTTTTTTGAAAAGATAAGGCAAAAACAGTAAAAAAAAAAAATACACTTAAAACAGCTTTAAATGACTACAAACGATCAGAAAAGTCTATCGCACTTTAGTGTGTAGCCTACAACAGTTAAACAAAAGCCAACTTTTTAAAAGTGCAGGCAGTCTAAGTACAATATGTGAAAAAAACAAGCTTTTAAATCGCAATAAACGCTGGAAAATCTGCGTTTAGGCGGAAAACAGTTAAGTACAGCAAGAAACTACAGAAAACTGATACTTAATCACTCCGAAGTCTCTCTTGTAAGCTACAAGGCTTGTATCAGTTTAAGGCTTTCTAGTGCTACCCAGTAGGTTAGTTACAGGAAAGATGGGAAACAAGCGCAGGTGTGATCTTTTAGACCAGAAAGTTGAAAGAGATGGGCAAACTGTCCAGATGGTCAATAAACTACAGTTTCTGGGCCAAGAACCTCTCCTCTCGTGGTAGACAGGCTACCTAGTGCTTATCACTGGCAGTGATGAGCTAGAAGGCTTTCCTCCAACACAGAAAGGCTTGTGGGGCTCAGAAGCATATCAACAGTCCTGGATATAGCAGCTCTGCATCTGGACTAAGCTAGTTAAAGGAAAGGTGGGAAACAAGCGCAAGTGCGGCTTTTAAACCAGAATGTTGAAAGATGGAAAAAAACTGCCCAAATGGCCAATAGCTACAATTTCTGGGCCCCAGTAATCACTCCTCTTGTGGTAGATAGGCTACCTAATGCTTACCATTCCCACTGATAAGCTAGAAGGCTTCGGGGCTCAGAAGTTTACAGAGAGTCCTGGATACAGCAAATTGTACCTGGACTAGACTAGTAACAGGAAAGGTTGGGAAGAAGTACAAATGCAGGCTTTTAAGCAAGCAAGTTGAAAGAGATGGAAAACTGCCCAAACGGCCAAATAAATTACAATTTCTGGGCCAAAACTCACTCTTCCCGTGGAGGATAGGCTACCTAGTGCTTACCACTCCCACTGATAGGCTAGAAGGCTTCTCTCCAACACAGAAGGGCTTGGGGGGCTCAGAAGCTTACCAACAGTCCTGGATACAGCAAATCTGTACATGGACTACACTAATTATAGGAAAGGCGGGGACCAAACGCAAAATGGGCTTTTAACCAGAAAGTAGAAAGAGATGGAAAAACTGCCCAAATGGCCAGTGAACTATAATTTCAGGGCCAAAACCCACTTTTCCCATGGTAGATGGGCTACCTAGTGCTTACCACTCTCACTGATGAGCTAGAAGGCTTCTCTCCAACACAGAAAGACTTGAGGGCTCAGAAGCTTACCAACAGTCCTGGATACATCATACAGCAAGTCTGTATCTGGATTTGACTAGTTACAGGAAATGCAGGAAACAAGCTTAGAATTTTTTTTCTTACAGAAAAGCAGCTAAAACAGCAGTAAATACAATTCAAATTGCAGTGCAGGCCAGCACACCCAAGTGTGTAGCAACACTACAGCAAATAAAGTTCAAATGAATGCAATTAAATTAACAAATGACTAAAATACAAGTGCAGAAGGCAGTAAATTAGAAGGCTACTAACAAGCAGTACCAAGTGCAGAGTAAGAGCGACTGAACAGATAGCACGCAGAAGAGCAACTAAGACCATTACAGTAAGAGCATCTGAATAAAAAAGTGTGTATGTATGTGTGTGTGTGTGTATATATATATATATATATATATATATATATATATATATATATATAAATTTTTTTTTTTGAGGGATTGAACAGAGCAGGATTAAGAGGCTACAGGGGTTGTCCTTCCCAAATGCTCTTTGTGCACAGTAGGAGTGCCTGAAATCCGAATATGATCTCACTGCACTCCGTTGAGTGAGCAAATGAGATGGGCCCAGAAGGAGTACCCAAATACAAATCTACAAGAGGGGCGGGCAATTTCAAAGCCACCAACATTCAACTATCTGTAGAGAGACAGCCACAACTTCAGTTGAGTTAATATTCAGTGAAAAACACAAGTAAATGAACTACAGTACTATATGAAAAATAGCAGATAAAAGTATGCTTAAATTCACTTATATGTCCAGTTGATTTCAGGTAGATTTCAGCGGGCCAAAACCCAGATATTAAACAGAGAACTCAAAATGTCAGAGTTTTATTTGTGCTGTAAAACTTAATAAAAGCATGAAAAATTTTTGGATGTTATACTGTATTAGGATATGCAAATTAGTCTTTGTTGAAATTTGCCATAGAACAGGAATAGATTTAAACAAGCATGTTTTAACAAATGACCTCTTATCTCTTAAGGATCAGAGGAAATGAGAAAAGGTAGATTGCCGGAATCCTACATCCAGGTCACCATGTTGTGAAGAGGCTTTAAGTGGGAGAGATGTCCATGTTGTATAGCAAATTATGTAAACAGTCTTGATCACTAATGCATTTCTTGAAGGCTTGTGTGTGCTTTGCAGTTTATTAGGGTTTCTAAAAGTACATAGAAGAGAGTAAAGGCTATTGAGTGTACTGGCAGTTGACTTATTGCTGTTACGTGTGAGAGAAGTAGAATATCTAGTTACGATAACACACTTATGTTGGGTTAGCATTGGTAACCAGCTCTGATTTTGCAAACTGCTGATTTTACTGAAGCTGTGTAACTGTTGAAAGTTGCACTTGACAGTGGACATTCATATAGAAACTGCTGATTGTAATTATTTTGTTTGCTACTCATCTTAAAGATTCAGTGCAAATGGATAAAACCAGCGAAGTGAAAACATTACCACTAAATAGGGCAAGTCGTTGAGCTTGCGATCACCTAAATAGGACATTTTTTCTTGACAGTTTTTGTTGGTAGAATCAACTTGCAAAAAAAAAAAAAATACTGCTGAAGTCCAGCATGAACTTCTCTCATTACCTTCTGTTGGCAGGGACTTTGCTTTGAACTGATAATTTAATGCCCCCCCCCCCCCCCCCATAGATGGACTTCTGTGATTATAAGAAGCCTCAATGTGTGTGTGTTTTATAATGGAGCTGTTGTGTGTGTTTATATCTGGGGGAGGGGCTTGTATAATCGAACAGTTGAAAAGCAGTTTGTTTTGCCGAACTAACAGTAGTGCACATAAACCACTTGCTTACAAGTGTTAACCAATTAATCAGGCAGGGCATACTTACTGAGATGGGACTTCAGCATCTACTTCCTCTAAACTTCCATGTTCGTTGTTAATTTTAAAAGGGTAATTTTGTTAGCAAAAATCTTCAAGAAAAGCTTCGTTTTATTACTGAAAGCTGATCATAATCACGGCGATATGCTCTGCCTGAAGTTGATGCTTTCTGTATTTTTACCTTAAGCCTTTGGATTTTTCTTTTTAAAATTATATACAGTAAGCAAGTTTACTGTAAAAATGTATATAATGAAGTATAGATGCAGAATTTGGAAAAGGTTAAGAGGCTTGCCAAGTATGTGTCTGCACCATAGTGCTAAATGTCAGGTACGAGTAGGAAGTCGAAACTGTGTATGATAAATACTTTCTTTTACAGTTTAAATGGCATAGCATTAAAGTCAAAATTTTATTTCCATACAGCCATTGTTTGTGACATGGAAGATTGGCCGAGACAAACGATTACGAGGATGTATAGGTACCTTTTCTGCCATGAACCTGCATTCAGGACTCAGGGAGTATACTTTAACCAGGTGAGAGATTACTCAGACCTGTTTTATCTAGAAATACTTAATGTGATCTTTTTCATTCTTTTCAGCCTGTGTTTTTATATGTAACTTGCTGGCCAAGTAATCCTTGGGAAAAGCAGGAAGATGAAATCCTTCAAATTCGGTGACTGGATTTGGAATACATCTTAAAACTGAATGCGTAATTTTCTGTAGAGGAAATTACACTTCAGTGTTTGAGATGTTTTGTCAGTGCATCTATTTTTTTATATATGCAGTAATTAGGTTACAGGTTTATTTATAAAACTGCGTAGCAGTAGATTTAGGTAGCAGCACTTTGGTTAATGTGAATTTCTGTAAAACCTTGGGATTCTTTTCCACATCCGTGTTTAGTAGGAAAGATGCCTGGAGTAAGGATAGGTGGATGAGATTGGTTTGATGAGTAAGCCATTGGTGTTGGATTACAGAGCAAGTACAAGAATGAAATCTTAAGATAGGTACCACAAGTATTAAGGTAGATTTTATTATTTAGGTTAATATTTGATACATTGATGGTGGAAATCGGTTTATTTGCTGATGGCTGTAATAAATGAGCAATAGTTTGCTAAGATGCATAGATAGGACAAAAATTGGAAATTTAATTTTAGTACCAAGAAGTGTACAGTAATGTCGTTTAGGACTAAGAATTTGGGTAGATGGAGGGGTGGGGGAACTGAAGTAGTTTTAAGGAGGAGTATATTTGGAATATGTCCGCCAAGCCTTATTTAGTCTTCTCGTTAACCAGGTTGGTGGCCTGATCCTGTTGACCTTTTTCATATGAGGTCTATTGAAACATTAAAGTGCAAGGCAGAAATACACTTACATGCACAGTAAAATAGTACACAGGATAATTACACTTCAAACAATACCCAACTGCCTAGATGTTCTTTGTTTGTCTAGAGACAGTAACATTGGCTTAGAATGCTAGAGGTATTGAGTTATTTATTTATTTACATTTGTTAACCGGGTTTGTCCAACTGGGCTTGTGGCCCATTTTCAGTGGAGACACGAGGAGAAAAGCTCCAGTAATGCATTTTAAAACAAGTACAATTTTAAACAATTAAAACAGCAAACACCACACGGAAAAGGAAAAGCAACCACAAAGTGATCCGCAAATCTTCTGAAAACACACTTTATTCCTCTGACGTCTCGGCCGTAGCCTTCAAGGAATCAATTTTAAATAATATTGATATAATAGCAGTTATAGCAAAACGATTCACATATGTTGGGTTACATGCATAAAGTTAACGTTGCGTTAAAAAGAAGCTAAGTAACAATTTTACATTGTTATAGTTCAATAGGTCAGCAATAAACATTTTTGTTTGTATAAAATTGTGCAAATGCATAGTAGACACATTGGAGAGAGAGGTGTAATGAGGTACTAAGTATGGTCCTTTTGAGGGTACATAAAGGGAAGGAAGACTAGGTAGGGTCATGGCAAGGGCAGGTTCTGGAATTGAGAAAGTAAGCTTTTAGTTCATTTTTGAAGTGTGAGGTGTGGGAGATTGAACGTAAGTCAAGGGGATGTTTGTTCCAAGCATGGGCAAGGGGAGTGTTTGTAGAGTAGTTTGCCTACTGACCTTTTTGGGTGGTAGATATCAAGTAATTGTTGGTTAGAAGTATGGAGGGTCAAGTAAGAGTTTAAATCCCAAACAAAAGCTAATATTTTCCATTCATGTTTACAGGGTTCTAAAACAATATTAAGTAGGTTCATTTGCATGCAGGTCATCTTAAGTTGTTCAGTTTAGTGTACAAGTTTTTACCCTGAAATTTGGTTATCATTACAGTTGAGATTGGTCAAGTTCTTTAATTGATGTATTTATGAAACTATACTGAGATGGTTTTACCTTTTGGCAGTGAAATAAGGAAAAAAGATTGTCATTAAGTGACATTTTAATTCGTATATTGCAGAAAGCTGTAATATTTTCTATTCATATTTGTAGGGTTAGAAAGTTTCATATGTATGGACATGCTGTTGATTTGACTTCCCAGCTAGGTGTGGTGTTTGCTGAATCCTGGTACTGTGTTGAGAGCTGGCAGAGGCAGTCCTGTTGAGCCAAGTGTAATGTGTAAGCCACACATTTTTACGTTTAGTAGTCTGTTCACCATTTATTTTATATGGGAGGTAGTTTGCAAAAGTGAATTCCAGTGGTGCTTATGCCAAAGTGAGAAAAACTGACAACATGCTGTGCAGAGAATTTGTGGGCTTTGGCAGGACTGGACAACAGTGTACAGAGCATATGCAGTTTTATATGTATAATGTATAAAGAGAGAACCATTTTTGTCAAATTGACCCTAAGCGAGCTTGGAGACGTGGATACTTCTATTGTTTTTGAGTAAAGATCATCCTGAGTAGAGAACAAAAGTGAGGGATCCAGCCAGAATTTAGGCATAGAATTCTTGGATGGCATCCATTGTTGGCAATATTGTTCTTCTGGACTGTGTTCTGTTTAGTAACAAAGTTGCTTTCATTTTACTGACTGAGATTTTGAGAAGTTGAGATTCACTCTGTCTTTATGGTCTTATTTCTGAACTGGTTATCCGTTAGCTTAAGCTTGTCAGCTCTGAACAAAAGGATCATATAAAATATGTATTGAAGTTTAATTTTGAGGTGCATTGTATGTACAAGAACGATTGCTAACATAAATGTAGGGATATACCGTGAAGATGTATTGGTTCTGTAGCTAGTGAAGTCATCTTTACTTTAGTTTTTAAAGCCATTCGTCCACCTGGATTAATAAGTTTGGCTTTTACCCCCCCCCCCCAACTTTAAGCCTGTGTCAATCCCCAACCTCCGCCATAACCATGTCTGCCTTAGTGCCACAATCTTTGGGGAAACCTTGGTGCATCCCATCACTGGATGGTTTCCATCCCTCCAGAGGGAAGGGCCTCCAGTGCATATATTCTGTGCATTCCCCTGCGCCTAAGAAAGATATGAAGAAGATTGGGTCATACTGTGGTCAAGCTGTTTTTTTTTTTTTTTTAAGAATGAAATCCCTCCTCACATGCTGAAACGGGCATCGGGCTGGGTGGGTACTGAGGAGTAACGTGAGCATATGCTCCGCCCCAGGCCTTATAGGGCAACCATTTCTCCTTATTCCTCCTATCATCTCTAAATTCTGGCCTATGCTAGAGCTTCACTAGAAGAGATGGTAAACATGGTCTATCCCCAGTAAGGTAGGCACGCTCATTTGCTCTGACTTGCCAGCAGAAACACAAACCTCTCAATGAGCACTGCATGCCTGGATTGCAGTCAGGGCTTTTATCCCACCACACCACTGGACTGACGTATTTGCTTTCATGTCTTTTGAAAAAGTCTTCTTTCCTTAGTTTGAGTACTGTTTGGTTTTGGAGAAGAGTGCATTGTGAAAAAATGTAATGTGATAGAGAATTTATTTTCATAAGTTCTTTTTGCTCATGTGTTTACCATCAAGCCTCCCTTACTGGATTTGAATCCATTTGCTCCCTTGTGGTGATTTTGGGGAGGGGGGGAGGCTAGAGCCATTCACAGAGGGCCTGTCTTTTACAAGACTGTGAGGGTTGTATGTATTCCTTGCTGTTGTCCCACCTGTGATAGCATTTATGATGACCCTCCCTCCACCTCTGGGCCAGAGGGTTGAAACATCTGCATCACTGAGGAGGCTTTACAGTTCTTTTCTTTGTGTGGATGCACACACACGCTTGCACACTGAAGGCTACCACCTGTTGGTGGCATGGTGAGCAAAATGGCTGCTGCTCCACCCTAATAGGCTGAACATTTGCATCACTGCTCCACCTCAGAGGCTACATAGCTGCATATGTGCAGCTCCACCCCATCCCCTACTTTGTAGCTCAGTCATGTACTTAAGCCACTAATCCAAGGGAATTCATCTGTCATAGATGGGACTTTATCTCTGTATGCCTGTGCAGCTGCACAGTGTTAGCTGACAGCTGCTCAGACGTGAAAGGGGTTACAATCTACTGGATGAATTTCCCTGGAAGTGGAGAAAAATGAGCAAATATGTTCTAGAGTCAACATTTTCATATCGTTGGGAGTAGGCTGTATTTAATATGAAAGTATAGCAGTCCTAAGAGAAATCCATTGGACAGTTACTGGATGTTTGTTTAAAGTAGATTGAGGCGTTTCACCAAAAGACTGGTTACGATTTAGAATGTTTTAAGTGGTAAGATTGTGAAAAGTGATTCAGCACGAGATTTCATACTGAAAATGTGGATGCAGAGAAATAATAATCGTAGGGTTTGTCACAGAGTTGAGAGTTGATCGTGTGCGCTGTAAGTGACCAGAAAGCCATTTTATGATTTGCTGGACTTTGGAAATATTGTCACTTGTTAAAGGTTGGTCTGTAATTTCTGGTGGGCAATGAATGTGCCTTTCTTTCCAGTAGATATGTTGCTGTGTAAGCAAAAACATTACAAGAGTAAGTGAGCTGTACCGAAGCATGAGTGTACCCACCTGTGCCTGAAGATTTGTGGAACGGTTGATGAACTGATTGGTTAATTTATTTTCAGTATTTTCCTTGCTACATAATTTTCTTTGCCATGCTATTCCTGTTGAATATTCACTGATTGCCACCTTCTGCTGCTCTCCTTTGTTCAGTTAACTGTTGGAAGTTATTTGGCATCACAGTAGCTTATAGTATTTGCATATTATGAGTAGATTTCACCAATATCTCTGAATGTGTTTATTCCTTGTATAGTTGGGAAATTGACATTGAAAGCAAATGTGTAACGAGCTGCATTCAGTAAACAAAATTTTGTTTGGAATGTTTTGTGAAAGAAAGGGGGACATAGAGTGGGAAAGATTAAGGAAAGAAATGCAGGATTTGAGTTGGAGCGTAGGCAGGAGTACTTTTGTGTGGCGTATCTGTAAGAGTTGAAAACGGGGAAAACAAGGAATATAATGGGGTAAAGTCATACCTGTCAACCTGAAAACATCAAAAATATGGACAAAGGCCCATGAAAAGTAGGTACAACTGGCCAAAAATCTGGACATTGATTAACATAATATTTGCATACACAGTTATGTAACCCACCCCACCCAGTGGAATTGTGGCATACCAACATTCAAACAGAAATTGAAAAACAGACAAAATCACAAAATATAACCAGAACAAGTAACATTTCAGCTTGTATCAAACTTTGAACTTGTGTAAAACTAAAATGCAGTTTTCTTTTATAAAGTTAAAATTAACTGGTGCACTCATATAAAATTAAAATTTGTGAAAAAAAATCACATTCTAACTACTACTAAACTGGTATAACATTTGAATAAATACAAATTAAATAAACTCTAACTACTAAACTGGTATAAAATGAAACTAAAATAAATACAAATCTAATTTTCATAAAAAAAAAAGCATCAAATAAACTCTGTCCATGAGTAATTGTTTAAGTGGTGTAAAGCAGAAATACAAGTTCTTTTATAAAAACCTCAACTAAATTTTGCCTACTAATTAACTACAAAACTAATATTAATCCAGTTTTAACTACTAAAGTAATTAACCAAGGACTAAACTAATACCAAAGTAAACTGTGTCAGTTCACAGAAGAATTACTACCTCTTCACATTCTCAGCACAAATATCAGAGATGAGGAAGGAAAGGACATTTACTGAAACCCACTTTCAGTAGAGTTCAATATGTACTTTTGAAAAGATAATATTCTATGTCCTTTTATTCAGTGTTGCAGTGTTCTATACATACGGGTTGTATTCCGGCAGTCGACCCAACGTCCAGCCTGTTTACAAAAACTTAGAGCCACTGCCCGTATGTGGGACGTCTCACGAAAGCAAAGTCAACGTCAGCCATAAAAGGGACGCCCGTAGATACAATCCTCAGAACATTGTACCGGCATTCGGAAAGGTTGACTCGTACATTTGGTCTGTCGTTTGGATACAGCTGGTATTTTTATTTATTTATTTATTTTTATTTATCATTTGTTGACCGGGAAAGTCCGACTAGGTTCCACAGAGCCTGTTTTCAGCGGAGGCCCGGGGAGAAATGCTCCAGATGCATGTCTTTGGAATGTGGGAGGAAACCGGAGTACCCGGAGGAAACCCACACGAACACAGGGAGAACATGCAAACTCCACACAGAAGGCACCCCAGCCGAGAATCGAACCGGAGAACTTCTTGCTGTGAGGCGACAACGTTAACTGCTGCACCACTGTGCCACCCACACATCTTCTTCCAGCTTTCAGTTAAGTACCCCATAGGGGATTTAATATGTTGTTACTGCCTTTTGTTTTGTTAGTGTTATCCAGAAAGGGCAAGTGTAGGTGTGGAAGGCAAATTCCACATAAGGATAGTCACTAGCTTTGCTTGTTTTGCTTAGGGCCTAATCACAACCACTGGGCCTGCTCTATTTGTCAGGCCTTTGTTCCTAAAGCATTGCGCAGTCATCTGTATGCCTTGAATCTCTGTTTAGAAAATCAAAGACTCCTATGGCTAGGGGACGCTATGGAAGGTTCTACAGGTGTTTCTGAGCCACCTGTTAAAAGGAAGGTTAGGCCCAAATCCTCTCTAGCTGCGCCTACTCCCTCCGATGTACCTCTTGAGGTTGATGAAAACCCAACGGTGTGACCAGAAGTGTGATCTGCTCCTTCATTGGGTACCGATAAGGAGTGCGGATCCTGGCATGTCCGAGGCTATGCAGATGCCCAGTTCGGACAACTTGGGGGAACCGCAGCTCGTTATTGCAGAAGACTCTGGGACTGTTCCAGCTTTTGTCTAGGGAGGCATCTGAGGTAAGGCCTACATCTTCCATTTCTCCCAAAGGGAAAAGCATGTTGAAAAAGTAGCAGAAAACTAAGCATGATGTTCTTAGTTTCACTGTTGCAGTCATCACCAGTGGGTTATCCTTGCTGTGGTAGCCCTCGGCCAGCCCAAATACCAAAGTCGTATTTTTGTTTGCGTTGGCTGCAGTCACCTGTAGTCTTACGTCAGGTCGTCAGTGCTATAAAGCAAGGCAGCCGACGTCATTACATCAGTCTTTCTTGCTGTGGAGCCCGTAGCTGAAGCAGTTCGCACGAGTGCCGGTTGGTTGCTACCAGAGTTTGAATTTCAGCTGAAAACATCTAAAGCTGGAGACCCTTTTTTTCTTGCCCTAACTGATGTCCGAAAAAGTTAGCAATAGTCTCGCCTGTGGAAAGCAGATACCACACAGAGACTTGCATTCTTACTGCATCACCTGTTTAGGCCCAGATGACGTCCCCCGTTGCCGGTTCAGTGCTCTCTTTAATGTGAGAACCATTCGCCGTAGAGCTCTTATTGTAGACCTTCATTTTCATGTTTTGTCTTCACATTCCGATATAGTGTCCGTCAGCCAACAATCCGTGGACATTCCGAAAAAACTCAGACCACACAAGGCTAAGCCTTCCAACGACTCTACCGCTAAGCAGGTCATCATTTCTCTGGAATTCAGTGAGGCGCTTTCGCAGCCCCTGATGCCTGATTCGATATCTACGTAGGCCTCTACCGAGACCCTTTCGGAGTCCGGTATGATGCAGAAATCTTCTTATTCTTTCAAGCATATTTGGCTGTCTCTGCCTCATTTGGGTCCAGAGTCGCGACGCAGGCACCGGCTTCTGAGGAGGCCTTTTGCACTACCAAATCTAGACAAAAAATGACGTCTTCTCATCCGACTTGCGTTTCTCTCAGACCAACAGATTCTGTCAGGCCTAGAAGCCAGACCACTCCTAGAAAATCTGCTTTTAACCCCCGTCTTGCTCCTGCTCCACCACCCCAAGCACAAATGCTGAAAATGTTGGAGGATCTCCTCTCCCTTGTCTGGGGTAGTCAGGCAACTTCCAAAAGGAAAAGGCACCCTTCTGCAGAAATTGACAGAACAGGATTCTGAGGAGTCTGACTATTCAGATTTTGAAGAGGAACAACCACCTCTGACTGCTTATGAGGATTCAGATGCAGAGGAATCCATCCCTTCTGCCTCCCCTCCAGAGGACCTTTCCTTTGGGGAAATCCTTCACACCCTCGGGGAACATTTCCATTGGGAATATCAGGACTTCCCCCAGTCTAAGAAAAGGCTTAGAGTTTCTGGATCTGCCCCAGCACAGATCCCTGGCCATCCCACCATTTTAGAAGTGGTGGATGATGATTTCCATGAATCCAGCTTGGCCCCTGACACCCTCCCTCCTGCTCCCAGTAAACCTGACCGGTATTAGAGTACCGGATTCTCCCAAATACCTGTACAGAAATCCTGCTGCAGACCCAGAGATCATTACACAGGGACCTAAAGGAGCCAAGACTCCTACTGCCAATAGTCCTATTCTTTCTCATAAGGATTCCAGAGCTCTGGACAGATGGGCTAAAAAAAGTATACACCTCTGCAACCTTGGCTATCAGAGCATTCACCTGTCAGTTCCATATGTTAAAATATCAACAGCACACTTTGGAACTATTAAAACAAAAGATTTCTACCTTTCCTGACCATGTCAATTCAAGAGTTAGCTGATTTACTGCACTCTGCTTGTCAAGTGGCCAGATACTCATTATATTGTGGATATGATGCCCTAGAAGCCTCTTGCGGGGCAGCAGTGTCAGGATCTATCATTAGGAGACGTGCATGGCTGAAGGAACAACCTCTCCGTGAGCATGTCAAGTCTAAACTTATTGATGCACTCCTGGATAAGGATTGCTGCTTTGGAGTAAAAGCAGAGGAGGTCCTTAAAAAGATGGAAGATGAAGCAAAATCTATGCAAACAGTAAGATTTCTTTCAGGTTCAACCTCCCAGGTTCAGCAGGAACCTTCCCTTTAAGCACTGATCCTTCCCTGCACTTAGCAGACAAGGCCAATGTAAGCCCCGCAGGGACAGACCATCCAGGCCTCTATCCCAGGGCCAGGAGAGAAGCAAATGGTGGACCACTTCCACCCCAAAGGCAGGAAGTTCTAAGCCACCCTTCTATGGCAAAACTCTCAATGACTCTCCCTTCCCCCTCTGCTCTCCCTTCACTCACTAAAAGCTAGGAGAAAGGCTCTCCCTCTTCAGAGAAAATTGGCTTTCTGTAACAGGACCAATGGGTCTTAAAGATAATTTTTCAGGGATACAACATTTCCTTCAGTGAACTCCCAATTCCAAGAAGGTACCCAGACTTGCCTCCAACCCAGTGGGCAGAGGCATTGAAACAGGTCCCAACTCTCATAGCCCAGGGGGCAGTAGAACCTGTCCCCTCAGAACAAATAGGCAAAGCCTTTTATTCCAGACTTTTCCTTGCTCACAGAAAAGAGGGCACTTGGCACCCTATCCTGGATCTATCCATTCTAAACACCTCCCTGGTGGACCCCAGATTCAGAATGCTAACTTTGCAGCAGCTGCTGCCTATGCTGACAAATATTGCCTGGCTAGTGACCCTAGACCTAAAAGATGCCTACCTCTACATCCCCATAAGGAAATCCTGCAGGAAATTCCTGCGTTTCAGAGCAGGATCACAACACTTGCAGTTCTTTGCACTGCCCTTTGGCTTATTTACTGCACCCAGAGTATTCACCAAATGCTTAGCCCCAGCCATAGCATTTTGCAGACAGAGAAATATACAGATTTATCCTTACCTGGACGACTGCCTCATTCAGGCAGAGTGCAAAGAAAAACTGCTCCAGGACCTTCTCTTTGCCACATCCCTCCTAACTTCCCTAGGGTTCACCATCAACGAGAAGAAATCAAACCAAACTCCCACCAGGAAGATCATTTTCTTGGGAGCTCTGCTAGACACAGCATCCCAAATGGCCTTCCTATCCCCAGAAAAGGAGAGCTTCCTGCCTCTCTACTTTACCCAGATGGCTTCCAGAAGTCACCTTACTGCGAGGAAGTTCCTGCAAACCCTGGGGTACATGGCATCTTGCATCCTTCTAATACCTCTGGCCAGGCTTCACATGAGGAGACTTCAGTGGTATCTAAAGAACCTTTGGTGTCAGCACTCTTTCTCTAGAGACCTCTCCCTCTCATCCCATGTATAAAGGCCGAGTTTCTCTGGTGGGCATAGGCCTGTACCAAGAACAAGGGTGTTCCTTTCATCCTCCACCCTACCGGCCAGACTATTACCACCGACGCCTCAGATATTTCTTGGGGCGCTCACCTAGCAGGCAGGTGCACCCAAGGTCTTTGAGATGCCCAGCACCTTCCCTCACACATCAGTCAGAAAGAAAGGATGGCAGTACAAAAGGTTTTGACATCCTTCAAACACCATCTCAGGCCAGGGATTCTCTTATAAAAACAGAAAGCACCACAGTAATGTGGTATAGCAACAAACGGGGGGGGGAGCAATCTTATCCTCTGTGCAGGCTAGCCATGAACCTCTGGCTGATAGCCACCTCCATGGGTCTACACCTAATTGCCTAATATCTACCAGGGGTCAACAATACCCTGGCAGACCACCTAAGCAGAAACTTACTGGACCCCCACGAATGGCAGCTCCACAGGGAAATCTTTCTGCAAATCACTCAGGAGTGGGGGTTTCCGGATCTCTTTACTTTGCGCCTCAACCCCCAGCTGCAAAATTTCTGTACCAGGGAGTATCACCTCCTAGTGTGGAAGGTGGATGCTTTAACCTTCCCCTGGAACTCCCTCTTTGTGTATACGTTCCCTCCTCTGCCTCTTATTTCCAAGGTACTGATCAAAATAAGGAAGGAGACACCAAAGACCATCCTCATTGCTCCAGATTGGCCCAGACTGTATTGGTACCCCTTACTGTGCAGCTTGACTTTATAGCCCCCCAAGCAGCTTCCCCTGATCTCAGACCTCTTGACCTAGGTGGGGGGGGGGGGGGGATAAGGCACCCAGATGTGCAGACTGTCAATCTTTCAGCATGGCTTATACTTTAAAGTGAATAAGGAAGTCCCCGTTAAGCAAATAGGTCCTAGACATCATCACAGAGGCCAGAAAGGCCCAGCACCAGAAAATCTTATGCTGGGAAATGGAAAAGATTCTGCTCCTGGAGCCAGTCCAGAGGAGCCAGTATCTCACATCCTTCCATCCCCTCTTATCTTGGATTACCTACCCGAGTTACTCAAAAGTGGCTTCTTCTTTTCTGTTAAAATCCATGCCTCAGCCATTTCAGCCCATTATGATTCAGACCTTACCCATCTTCTCTCATCCTTTGACTAAACAATTCCTCAGAGGGGCTTCTAATATCAGACCTTTCAGAAGGCCTCCCATGCCAGCCTGAGACCTGAATTATGTTTTAGAAAAACTAACCTTACCTCCTTTCGAACCTGCTGCTTCCAACAGAATTGAAATACCTCTCTTGGACGACTGCCTTCCTACTAGCTATCACCTCAGCCAGAAGGGTTTCAGAACTTCAGGCACTCATGGCTGTTGAGCCCTTCATCATTTTCCACACAGGCAGGGTCACCCCGAGGACTAACCCCTCCTTTTATGCCCAAGGTGGTATCTGATGCTCCCCTGTCTGAAAAAGTTTCATTGGTGGATACAGCAACTAGGTCAGAATCATGGTCTACTCTTCAGGTACCTCAGCCAGTTCAGCAAATTTTCACAGATGCCTCAGACTTGGTTTGGGGAGCAACGTTTGCTTTCAGGAAAGTTCAGGGTCTTTGGTCCCCTTCTCAAAGGAAGGAACATAATGTCAGTGAAATGAGGGCTCTACTTTTAGCTTTACAGACCTTCCACTCCTTGTTTCAGCCAGGACGTCTCTAGATCCTTACACAGTACCGTGGTCCTTTGGTATGTAAACAAACAGGGAGGCACAAAATCTTACCTTCTCTGCTGCCTGGCCATCAAGGCTTGGGAAGTGGCTACTCAATACAAAGTGACTCTGCATGCTATGTACCTTCCTTCAGCTCAAAACTCGGTGGCAGATGCAGTAAGCAGATCTGTGACAGTCTCATGAGTGGATGCTTCACAGGAATGTGTTCCTGGATCTAGTTGACCGGTGAGGTACTCCAGAACTGGACCTTCTTGCCACCCCTATGAATAGACAACTTCCTCGCTTTTGTGTAAGGGTACCTCACCCTCAAGTGTGGAAGGTGGATGCTCTACCTTTCTCATGGAAGGGTATGTTTCACTATGCATTTCCCCCTTCCCCTTAGTTCAGAAAGTCCTGTTTAAAATCTTGCAGGAAAAACCCAAAGTCATGTTAGTAACCCTCTTTTGGCCAAGACAGCACTGGTTCCCTCTTTTGCAATTAGCCAAGGGTCATCACTACAAGTTGTGTCACTGGATGGACCTACTCACTCAGGACAAAGAGTCATTGATTCACCCCCATGTGTCAACCCTACAGCAAACTTTGTGGGTGATCAAATTTTGATCCCTTTCAGGCACATATTTTCTAAGGACATGCTACAGGTTTCGCAGGAGGCCAGGAAACCAATACCAGAAAATGTTACATTTCAAAGTGGGAAATATTTTCCATTTGGTACCAGAAAAGAAAAGAGCATCTCTTTGCTGCGGGCATTCCCTTAGTACTTTCTTACCTGTGTGAGTTGCTCAACAATGGTCTAATCCTATTCTTCAGTTGAAGTCCATTGCTCTGGCTTGTCTGCTAGTCTGCATTTAACAACCCCCCCCAGCTTCCAGGTTAGAAGTTAAGCTATTTCTTAAAGGCGTCCTACATTTAAGACCTCCCAGAAAACCAGTTTCTCCTCTTTGAGATCTTAACTATGTGCTAGAAAAGCTTATTCATGCCCGTTTTGAACCAGCAGCTTTTGGCTCTTTAAAGTTCTGCACATGGAAAACTGTGCTTGTAGTAGCCTTGACCTGTGCTAGAAGGGTCTCTGAGATTCAAGCATTGCTGCTTTCCCCTCCTTTTAGTTTTTCATAGGGTAGAGTATCCTTGAGAACTAATCTAAGCTTCATACCCATTGTGGTGCATACATTGTCTCTTAATCAGTTCATCCAGCTGCCTGCCTACATTCCCTTCTCCAGAGTCTTCCTGTGAGAGGGATTTGCATACCTTGGATGTTAACAGACAACTCAGATTTTATCTTGACAATACTAAGTCCATTAGGAGGTCTGACCAACTTTTTGTATCCTTTCATCCCAGGATTCTGGGTTTGTCTGTATCCAAACAAACCATCTCCACATGGCTCTCTAAGACTATTGTGTTTTGCTATGAATTCTATGGGAAGTCTTTATCTGCATCCATTAAGGCCCATTCCGCTAGGTCATTTGCATCCTCAAGGGCCTTCTTCAAAGGTCTAGGATGCTCATTCCATCCTGGAGGCTGCCACTTGGTCATCTATTCATACCTTTATGAAACATTACAAATTGGATACTTTTTCCAGGTCCTAGGCAGGTTTTGCCAGGGCAGTCCTCCATGGAGTCCTGGACAGTGGCTTCCTCTTCGTTTCTTCCTACTCTAGCCTCAATACTGCAACATTGAATAGAAGGACATAGAGTAGTTGTGTAAAATCTTAACATAACCATAGATTTCCTTCTCTTCTGCAGTGTTCTGTCCTTCCTCCTACAACTTGCTCTTTCCTAGGATGATCTCCTTAGGCTCCTCCTGGACTCTTTTCTGTATGGGGCTTTCTTATTCTGAGGATTGTACATGTGGACATCCTTTTTATGGCTGACATTGACTCTGCTTTCGTGCGACGTCCCATGAACAGGCAGTGGCTGTAAGCTTTTGTATGCAGGTCGGACGTCAGGTCGATTAGCGGAATACAGCCCATATGTAAAGAATACTACAACAGAGAAGAGGAGGATATCTATGGTTATGGTAAGATTTTACACAACTATTCTTTCTTTAAAAAGCACAGAGGACAACTTTGTGAAACATGAATGCTAGGTCTCCTCTACAGTGAGGAAGAGTTAAAAGCATGTAAGACATTTAGGTATATATGGGAATGACAGTCAGTTTGAGGGTAGATCCCACGTGAAAATTGTGGTAGAAAGTAAGCAGGCCTGATGGTAGAAGAATAGTGTTATCTTCTAATAGTAGCACTGTACAGTAACATCTACACTGAAATCAAGACCATTCATTTCATGTTTGATGTTATACAGAGGTATACTGTTTCAACTTCTGCCTGCCACTTCCAGCTCAACACACTTGTCTACACACTTTGCCACCACTATCTAACCATCACCGCAATGATCCCAGCACCGAAGTGTGGTAATTTTAGTCTGTGCTTTCAGTTTACTGTCCTTGGGTTTATTATGGCTTTTTGCACTACATATTTGTTTACATTTTCCTTCTGACTTTACTGAGAGTTTTTCTCTGTATCAGCTTCCTGAAAGCAGGTGCTATTTTTCATTGTAGCTGTCACTCCAGCTACCCCACTGAACTGCCTGTTGTACAGGTTACACAAGAAACGTACAAATAATTTAATCTGAATTGCTGTACAAGTTAAAAGCCTCCTGATCTGTGGCAGATCTCTGAGACAGTGCACAAACATTAAACAAAAAGCAAAGTGTTCTACAAAATATGTACATATGCGAACTATAACTATTTAAACATAAGCAATACCACATTAAATATTGTAACCAGTTTAGTGTAACTTCTGATGTCTACACAAGTCCATTAACAGTGTAACAGAATACAACATAGTAGTATATAGCAGGATAACAGATGGTAATCAGAGGTTAGCTGCATAGTTAACCCTTCTCTGTATTGTCAGGTCCCCTACAGTATCTGGATGCCGTGACACTTATTACCCAGGTTGTCTTATCAGCCATTTAATACTTTTTCAGTACACAGCAATGACATACTACAAATGATCAAGCACATCAGCAAAAGAGCTTTATAATAAAAGTAACTGATTTTGTTTCAAGTCTGTCGCAATAACTTTGTGAAATCTCCATTAGGCATACTGAAAGCAAACGTTTATTCTACTACTTTTGTTGCAATACCATTTCCAAACAAAAAGTGTAACTGTTAGATGGCAACATGGTTTCTGTCCTTACCTCCCTGTTACCACTGGTGTACCCCAAGGCTCAATTATTGGTCCAGTTCTCTTAACATTTTCATTAATGACCTCTGTACCTCTTACAGGTAGGCATCACTGCTGCTGATTTGACACTAATACACATAATGGAATTAAACAAGAAGCCTTCACTTGTTGAAAACTGTCTTCACAATGCCCAATTATTACTCAACCCCATAAAAGCAAAACTACTCCTGTTCTTTCCCAAAGCACATTGAAGGACAAATCCAGCTTCATAATCTTGTCACTTAATGACAAAGTGTATCCCATACACAACTGCTTGGTAAGATAATTGATGACAACATCAGATTTGAACGCCACATTCAAAATCATGAGAAAAACTAGTCACAAACTTAGCATGCTTTATAGACATAAAATATTTTCTTACTAACTCTGCTAAAACCACCCTAGCTACACCTGCCTCCTTCCTTCACTCCTGTATGGTGCCCCAGTCCTTACCAACTTGCAGGTATCTGTTACAACTAATCCTGAAATATGCTACAACAAACTTGCTAAATTTGCTGCCAATAAACAATACATACACATCACTGTAGGGCCTGTAAAACTTTGAATTGGCTTGAACTACCCAACTACCTGGACTTCATATGACTGGCTACTGCCCACATCATCATTTATAAACCCTGTGCCTGTCCTGCACCAAGCTCTGTTCCTCCTTCCCATCATCCAAACCAGACCCCTTTGTTCAAAGGATAAACTGCTTTCAACATCTGTAAACCTCAAAAACAACTGGAAATGGCCTTTACTGCTACTGTGTTGCCAAAAAATAAATGGAATTCTGTTCCACAGGCTATTAGAACTGTAATTTACAATCCTTTAAGCATCTTCTGAAAGACCACCTATCAAACTTGTGGCCCTGCCCATGCTGTACTCCCAGCTGAATATCAGTCTTGTCTAGGTTTCTCCAACCCAGAATGTACGGATTCTCTCTACCAAACACCACTTCATCTGCACCTGGCTGTCCTACCGTCTCTACCACTCTACATAATCTCTTCCTATCACCTCCTCCTTCTCAATTATACTAATCTATCTTAATCTCTTCCCCCAATTTATAGTAACAGTTGAACTAAACATGTTTAGCGCTTGCAAACGCAAGTTACAATTATCTCACAGGGGACAATTGGCTGGCTTAAAAAAATGGCTAAAAAGGCAGCAAGCCCTAGTACTAATCTATGAACCTATGAACCTATGAATTTTACTTATTACTATTGTGAATTGCCAGAATTGTATGTAGTGCTTTACTTTGCTTTTTTTCTCAGTTCTCTTTGTAACCTATTTTATTACATCTTTGTGCCTTACAGTGTTAATTATTTTTAAATGTACAATTTTCAATTTTTTTATGTAATATTGTTGTAAATTAATTTCCGTTTGTTAAATGAAGCTTTTCTCCCCGGGCCTTCACTGAAAATGGGCTCGTGAGCCAGTTGGATTTTCCCAGTAAAAAATGTCAAATAAGAAGCTGCATGATATAAGCAAGCCACAAAATAACACATTACTGAAGTACAGAAACTTCTATGAAATGTTCCACCATGAACTATGTCATAGCTCTCAAAGAATCTGGGACAAATAACGAAATAATCATGTACAATAAAAAAATATAGTACTGTTAACATGAGACATTGACAGAATAAGAGAATGTGAATTAATATACAGTGTGAAGTAGTTAACTTCATTTGGTCATCAACCTGAGGGCTTCAGATCCGGACCGGATCCGAGACGGCAGTTTCACCAGCAACAGATCTGAGCTCCTCCCCTTGCCCATAACACCACTGCAGCTCCTTCCTTCCCTCAGATCTCATTTGCCATGGCTTTGACTACAGTGTGATCCCTTGAACTCCAGGCTGGTAGGACAGTTTTCGGGGCATTTTTCTCGTGTGTATGTGTGTAGCTTTTTGAGTATACTTTGATCCTTTTTCCCTTACCTCCCCTTCGCGTTCTCCGTTAGACCAAGAAAAAAAAAAAAAAAAGAAAAGTAGAGTTTTTTTTGGGTAGTGTAGTTAGTGCAGGCCTCCTTCCCCCTTCCCGCCTCGTGTTTGAATGTGTGTGTTGGGGTTTGGTTGTCAGCCTTTGGTACCTTGTACCTATCTGGCTTGATTATGACAGATCAACAAAAGTTGATCTTTAGAAAATGTACAGTGTGGGGCCATAAGTTGTCATCTGCAGATGGCCACACTCTGTGTGTTTGGGGGTAGCTCACTTATCCACCAACTGCTCCATATGCGCAGGGTTTTAACCCCAAGGCCCTGAAAGACCGCAGGGCCAAGTTGATTTTGTAGGGGCTTCTCCGCTCTATGGAGGCGGCCACCTCCTCGTCTTCTGTTGCGAATGTTTCTGTGGTCACGGCTGTGACCGCTTCTACCACAACTATTGTGTCTTCCCCCTCCCTCTTAGACCGGGACTCTCATTCCTGACCACAGACCTTGGGGAAAGGGAGTCTAGGAAAAAGAGAGAGAAAAGGGAAGGAAGGAGATCCCCAAAATGCTCCGATTCGGTGGGTCCTCCTCCCAAGCTACCTGCCATTACCAGGCCGACTTCCCCTTGGCTCCATTCTCCGAAGTTTTCCCCGGAGCCAGAGGAAGTTCGGCCTCTGTCTAGGGCCTCCATTCACAGTCCTTCCCGGCTGGCGTCAGTGGCTTCTTCAAGGTCGACTAGGAGTTTATAGGAAGCTGACATGGACAGGATGATGTGAAGGTTTATTCGCACACTGCTTCAGATGGGGGTCTTGCTGGCACTCCCTCTGGAGGGGGGAGCTCACTACCGTTGTTTGCCCCGATTTCTCCTTCTCCAATCCATTCTCCGGTATCTGAGTCCCTGGATCTGAGAGGTTCTGGATTCAGTGGGTTGGCGCCGGTGGTACTGTCTACCTCGACGCCAGCAGTTACCCTTGAGCGTGTTGGGTCTGACCGGGTCAGATCCGAGCTCTTAGAGCCATAGCCTGGGCGTTTGTTTCAGCTCCGACCTTGTCTGGTCATGGCGTACACTTCGGGGTCTCTGCACCTTCGAGCTTGGCTCTGATCCCCGTGTCGGATCTGGACAGAGCGTCCTCTCTTTCAGTGGCTCAAGAGGCTTGCTCCCCATCGGCATTCTACGTGGTGGAGGGGGTTCTCCCTAATGGCTCAAAGCTCCTGAGAATCTCCTTGGAGTCTGCCCCGACCCCCTCTCTTCTGGGTGTGTCTTCTGCCATCCTGCCCATGCTGGGACAGACTGTGCTCTACATGCCCCAGACTGGTCCCCTTGAAGAACCAACCACAAGCTGCTCATGAGTCCTCTCCGGAGAGTCCCACCGAAGAGGTTCTTCAGAAAAGCAAGTACAAGAGTAGTCCCCTGGACCCCCCCCCCCCCCCCGAGTCCCCCATGGAGGATACCGATTTGGAGGAAGGGGCCTCTCCCAGATCACCCCCTAAAGATGTCTCCTTTGGAGACATCATGGAGATCTATCAGCGAGGGCGCTGGTCCGCCCCAAGCCTTCCTTGGATGAGTCTGTTTCTGGAGGCATTCGACACGTGCCCATCTACTTCTTGGGTGTGTACCCCCCCCCCCCACAGACCCCCTGGTGGACCTCATTACCACCAGGGCATGGAAAGAACCAGATACTGTGGAGCCAATTCCAAAGCCTGCAGATAAAATTTTGAGCCCCCCCCCCCCAGTAGATAGACCAAGCTGGAACAAAGGGTCCCCAGTGAATACCATGGTGGTAGCGGCCGCCACGAAGAAGGAACTAGCTCAGGAGAGTTCTACGGTCCATTGTCCGGACCAAGAGTCCAGGACAATTGACAGTCTGGGAAAGCGGACTTATGCTTCAGCCACCTTTTGTATAAGGGCGCTGAATTATATGGCCCAGGTTACCAGACTTTAGTGTGACCTGATAAGAGTACAGTGCGTCTCCCCTGGAGTCCATGTCACCAGGGGATAAAACGCACATTCTCTGTGCGAATGGACACTTTGAAAGCGGTTACAAACACATCCATGTGCCTCCTTTCTCATGCCACTGAAGGAGCGGCATGGGCGGCTGGGTCTGGCGTTTTCATGAGGCGACACCCCTGGCTCAGGGTACGTAATTTTGCGGAACTCTTTAAGGCTTCTTTTGTGAATGCTCCCTATGACTGCTCTTCCTTGTTTGGGAAGACTGTTCGTGAAACACTAGTCCACAGTGAGGATGGGAAGACACTGTTTGCCGTCTGGATCTGCTTCTCTAACCCACAAAGATCTTTTTCAGGAATCAGCGGGGCAAAAGATGATGTGGTGCTGGAAGTTTCATTATTCATGGGATCACTCGGGACTCCTTTTCCTCTAGAGACAGAGGGGGGGACAAGACAGATGTCGGCCCAGAAGCAGGGGGGTCCGAAGAACTTTGGGTCTCGAGAGTTGTTCTCGGACAGACCCACACAGCAGCCCTGAGGGGCTGCCCATCTGCTCTGTTCTGGAGGCAGTTGGCCATTTTTCGATGCACCTGACTGCGTGGGAGTCTGCGTCAGCAGACTGTTGGGTGCTCCCAATAATTTTTTTTTTTTTTTTTTTTTTTAGTTTTAATCAATTGTGATGTAATTAATTGATTGATTAGTATTAGTTAGGGTGGGTATTTAAACAATGTGATTTGGGAAGTGTTTTATCTGATGAAGTCATTTCAGGCGACGAAAACGTGTGTAGTGCTTGCTGCTGGATTTGTTTGCACGTTAATAATAAACTTCTTGTGCTTTTAGCCTTGTGCCTTATCGTGAGCCTTTTGCCCTGGTGGTTACTGGACTGGTGTGGCTGCTTTCGTTGGTGTGGTTGGTTTTTTGCAGCATCTTTTTTGGTGTAGTTTGCTCCCAATAATATCAAGAGGTTACACAATTTCCTTTGTCACACATCCCTTTCCCCCAAAGCACCTCCCAGATGTTCCACCTGTGCAAAGGGAGGCAGCAGTGCTCGAAGTAGGGGCCAATCACCAGTTCTGGGCCCTACCTGTTGGTCTCACCACAGCCCCCAGGGTGTTCACCAAGGCCATAGCAGCAGTAGCGGCTCACCTGAGGCTTCAGGGCAATACAGGTCTGTCCTTACCTGGATGATTGGCTCCTTGCCACTCCCACCAGGCATCTACTCTGTCAAGCCAGGGATTATTTTTGGAAGTTGTCAGACTTGCTGGGCATCACAATAAATATAGCCCAAGTCCTCTCTAGAACCTGTTCAGGTCCTGGACTACATAGAGGTGAGAATAGACACCTTGCAATCCAAAATCTTTCTGACTCCAGAGAAGGTTCAGAGCTTAAATCTTCATGTTCTTGCGATCTTTCATTATCCCTTTCCCCCAGCTGAAGTGGTGTTGAGCCCTAGGATCCTTGACGGACATTATCACTCTACTTCCTTGTGCTCGTCTTCACATGCAGGTTCTGCAGTGGACGTTGGCAGTCCTGTGGTCCTTATTGGAGCCATTGACACATCCAATTCACATAGGCGAGGCATGCAGGAAGTCCCTCCTCTGGTGGGCTACACTCTCTGGAGATAGTAGAGGGACGGTCCTTTGTTGTAGCCCCTCCCCAAGCCACAGTGACCACAGATGCCTTCCGACTAGGGTGGGGGGGGGGGTATTGCTCTGGCAGGACAGTCCAAGGTACATGGTCCCTGAATGAGACCAATCTGCATATCAGTGTTCTGGAGATGAGGGTGGTCTTATTAGCATTGCAGGCCCTTCATCCCTTTCTTCTATTGCGATTCAGACTGACAATATGTCGGTGGTCTGATACATCAACAAACAGTGAGGAACTAGATCCTACCCCCATTGTCGAGAGGCCATGGGAGTGTGGGAATGGGCAATCTCCAACCATTTTCTGATATCAGTGCGCATTCCGGGTCATTCCAACATACTTGTGGACAAATTGAGCAGGGCTATCCTAATGCCTTATGAGTGGTCTCTGAATCCTTATGTAGCGGAGCAAATCTTCCTCGAGTGGTGTTGACCTTGCTGCGATCTCTTCACATCTCCTTCCAATGCGAAGTGCAGAGAGTTCTTTGCTCTGATTTCCCCCCTCAGGGGGAACCCCCCAGAGATGCTGTGGTTCATGCTTGGCCTCCTGGTCTTTATGCATATCCTCAGTTACCTCTCATGACAGGCTTTTTACAGAAGGCTTGTTGGTTGGGGAGCACTGTCATCCTCATTGCCCCATTCTGGCCTCGCCAAATCTGGTTTCCCTGTCTGTAGTCTCATCTGGTAGCTCCTCTTTGGATCCGATCCCGGATCTTATTTTGTACCCATCGGGGATTCCCCTTCCAGACCTGGGCAGTCTGAAGCTCATGGCTTAGTTGCTCCAGTTTCATTGATTGCTAGGACTCCCGGACTTTCATCCCCTGTCAGATCTATTCTGGTGGCAGCTCATAAGTAGTGTACCAGAAAAGTTTACCGTAGTAAGGGGAAGCGTTTTTCTATCTGGGCTTCTCAGAGGGATATATATATCCTTTTACAGCCCCAGTGCCAGCGGTTCTTGAATTTTTAGCACACATTTTCCAGCAGGGTGCCAGCTGTTCTATGGTGAAAGTTCAACTGGCTGCCATTTCTAATTTCCATGTAGGTGAAAACATGGTGTCTTCAGCTTCCTCCAGACTCTGCAAAACCTTTATTAAGGGTACCTTTCTTTTAAGGCTTCCGGTTAAGGACCCTACTTCTCCTTGGGACCTTACCTTAGTTGTACAGGCATTAGTTGATCCGCCCTCTGGTCTGGTCCGGATCCGAAGCCCACAGGTTGATGACAAATGAAGTCTAACTACTCAGATGGAACGTTATGGTAAGTACATAACTTCTTTTTTCCTGAAGCAAAAGAATGTTAATTAATGCACATTTTCTGAAATAGAAGAAGTCTACAATTCTAATTATTGTATTTTATTAAGCACAATTTGCAGTCTTCTCCAAAAGTCATCAGCTTTAGGAGGGTTTAAGTGGGATGAACTTAAAAATTTGAGTTTGAGAGTTATGCACTAGTAGGCCAAGCCAAAGTCCCAGAAACAATGCTGAAGAGTAGCACTTTAGTACATTTGGGATGACACTTCTCTGGGAATTCAGCAGCCTTACTTTTCCACCAAGGTACCTACCTCTGAACTGTTGCAGATTTTCACTGAAGTTTTTCAAAATTATCTTCATTTAATTATCACTTATGACATAAGCAATCATACATTTACATAAATGAAAACAGCTCAAATTTTAGTTCGATCTCTCTTAATACCTCATAAAACTAGTGACATTTGGAGAATAGTAGATGAATTTCATTTACTAATGACAGTAGAGTTGTTGACTTATTTTACTTCAGAAAACGTATGTTAACATTATCTTATTCTGACAATGTTTGAAGTTAATAGTACTAATATTTGAAGTGTCCCTGTTTGCCCCTAATTATTTGATTTGCCCCGGATTCTGTTGTGAGCAATATTCTTAAAAGATTGTGCATGTGTGTCTGACACCAAGTGCTTAAAACATACCTGCATATCCAACAGTCACTACTCCCTCCCCCCAAGCAGTTTAATATCTTGAATAAAAGTTGTGATTTTGGGAGCCCTACTCAAAAATGCTGAGTAATGAAAGCCTTGGATTTCACGGTTTGTAAAGCAGCCTCCTAGAAAGCTACTTCTGATATGGGCGCATTCCATAAACAACTCTAAACTTAAGCAGCTGCACAACTATCCCTTTTACAAACACACTCGTATCTCCAGTTATACCGCAGAAAACCTGTTGAAATTATGAGATCGTAAGGCAGTGATTTAGGATGCACCAGTACATATATCCAAGATTTCGAGTTTAGCTTCCTTGTTCTTTTACAGACGTCCCCATGGTAAGCTTGTTTTTTTTCCAGTTGTGGGCCCTTCATATTGCGACTAACCTTCTGGGGGGCCTTAAAACATTAAACAAATCTGCAAAAGGCAACTCACACAAACACAACTGTTGAAGTGGGGAGGTGACTACAAAGTGAAAACCAAGTCCTGTGTACTGATTAGGAGTATAGTATGCCCTGCAAATATTAGACATTTGTCTAACAGCATCCCATTATGGGAATATGGAAAGGTGATAACCAAAGTAAATCACACTGCTCGAACTATGAAATATTACTAGCTGCCTTCATTCTACACTCCTAGACAAGTAAAGAAACTGTGTCAAAACTAAGGGAAGCAGTCCAAGAGTTGATATTTCCTAGGCAGAAGTTCATATTCTGTGAAAATGAAAGCACAACGCAGAGTATGCAACACTGCAAGCACTTAGTTCAACTTCTTTCAGTAACTAGAGCTCTCCCACTACTACACTCTTAATAGCTTATTCACTTGGTGCACTATCTTTTAGTACAAAATTGTGAATTCGGCTTCTGCCAATACAGTTCTGGTAAAACACGTACTTCTCTTAGGTTGCCAAATTCTGACCCTTATGAACCACCATCCACAGTTCCGAGTCCGACAGGCACTGTCTCACAAAGCTGATGTCTTCATGCACGCCCCTGCATATTGACGTTGTGGGATACACTGATGCGTGATGACGTCAGCCATAAACCTAAAACTGTAAATAAAAATAAAAAAAAAATTTTAAAAATTGGGAATTGAAGGGGCCACTCAGGAATTTGTGGCATCCCATTATTTTCTTCTCAAAACTGGTAAATACCAAGGAATTTGCTCTGGTTGAGAGCTATGGGTAAAGTTACTGCTTAGATGTATATTGCAGAGTTTCAGAAATTCGTGTGTTAAGTGCATGTTGGATATCTTGTATATATGACTTCTGTTTTGATTTTTAGTAGCATTCTTTTCTGTTTATCGTTTACATGGTACATATGTAGTCCTTTGCTTGGTTGGTATCTGCCTCCATTTTCTTGAGTGTATAGTTCTAGCTTCTTGTAAATGTAACTTACCATACAACATTACGCAGATTTTTAGTTGTCAAGATATGGCAGAGATGACTTGGTAACATGTAAATGGCTGCATTGCGGCTGCCATACCTACCAGAAGTAAGTCCAGATGTAACGCCAAAAATAAAACCCACTGGTGGAATCTTTACCATAACAGGGTATATAACAAAAGAAAAGAAGTCCTGGCCAAAATCAGAGGGCAACTCTCTTGGAGACGAGCTCTCTTATTCAACTAAGCAGTCTAATAAAGTCCAACAAGGCCAATTATGAGTTCAGGATAGTCCCCAGGCTAAGCACAGTTACAAAGCTGCCTTTAGCCATGTTAGGAACCTTCAATGTAACACTCAGCAGAGAGCAGAACTGGTGGTAAATGGCGCAACCATCTGTAACCAGGGTTACACAGTGAATCTACTGGCTGATAAATTTAGCTGCAACTTCACCCCTCCCCCATGTTCTTGTGAAGTCCCATCTAGCATATCCCTCAAAACTATCAGCAGGGAGCAAAAACAAGGCTTCAGTGGGCCTCAACAGTATCCCTGATTGCCTCCTAAAAACCCTGAAACATGAAGTAGCAGGACCTCTTGAGACACTATTCAACTACAGCCTTAAAAACGATTATGTGCCAGGTGAATGGAGGCCCGCAGTGGTCATCCCTCTTTATAAGGGTGGACCACTAACTGACCCAGCGAACTACAGACCCATTATTCTGACAAGTCTAATATACAAAGCCATATAAAGAATTATCATGGAAATAAGGACATTGGCAATCAGCTGACACAGAACCCATCCCTGTTTGGATTCAAGGGTAGGTTTTGCCTACTCAAACTGATAGACTACTTAGAGTGTCACCATGGCTGTGGATGGGGGGGAGGGGACTACATACTGCCTACTTTGACCTGGCCAAGGTGTTTGAATGCAGTACCTTACTCTGGTGTTAGTGATAAACTCTCAAAACTAGGCATACATCCCTACATAACTCATTGGATTGCCAGCTGGCTCACAGGACCCAAGAAGTCAGGAATGCTCAGACCACCACCACCAGGAGACAGGTCCACCAGCTGAGTACCCCAGAGCTGTGTGCTGGGCCTAGTCTGTTTGACATCTGCTTCTCTGAAGTCAGGGTCAAGGTCAAAGGCCTCTGGCTCACCAAGTTTGCAGATAACTGTTAATTGGGGGCTGTCTTACGTTCCCACTATGCCACTGGCATCCTACAAGAGGGTCAGACGACTATTGCCAAAGCCATGGATTAAAACTCGGTGAGAAGAAATGTATTATAGTGCCCTTTGGGAGATCTTCCACCCAAGCTAATTGCTGCATTTCCAAACACCCTTAAGAGTTGACCTAGTGGTTAGGAGGCTGATAACATACTTAGACAGTAATCTGACTTTTGACCCAACAGACCATCATTCTGTGCCATCTAACTTCAGGTCCAAGGAAGTTCCATTCAGCCCTTGTCAGACCCATGGCTCCTTTTTCATGCATCTAACCAGACACTTGCAACAGTTGGATTGCCCACAGATTCCTCACCAGGAGAATCCAGTGTATGAATACCCTGTGCTACACAGATTGCCTTAAGGCCCTATCTCAGTCTTCTACAGGTTACTGAGAGGTGATCTATGCCTGGCATATAAAGCATCCTCAGATCCAGCTCTGGATCTCTTGGTACAGCCACAAAACAAAAGTACCAGAAACGCCAGATCCAAGGACCTCAACTGTGCCTGTGACATATAAATAGACCATGCTGGAGAGACCAGTATGTATGTCAAAAGATACAAGTACTGCGGAGTAAGCTTTCCATCCACATGAAGCAGAGTTCATTCCTGGCCTTATTCAAACAAATCCTTGATCATTGGATGGGATATTGCAAATTCACCACTGGACTGGCCCCCTTGTCTCTGATGGATAGAGGTAGACAGCATGTAAATGAATCCCCAACTAGCATACCCCCCCATAACTCCTACCTACCTCCTTACTAAAGTACCCCACCATAAATTGGATCGGAAATACGAAATTCACCCCAGGGATCATTTCTGTGGCTCTGCTTGACCGGGGCAGAGGAAAATAATTTTCTTGGGTGGCGAAAGCTAGGGTACATTTTTGGCTAGGCTTATATAGGCCCTAGGGCCAATAGCCTAGTACCTACTTATGTCCAAGGCACTCTGCGACAAAACTGGGCTGGGTTGCACAGCTGGGCTTATAAAGACCCTCGTAGTCATTAGCCTATTATAAACCCATGAGGCTATGTTGGTTTATGGCAGCCATAGCCAAACCGACTTTCAAATGTACTTTTATATAAAGGGAGTTGATTAAATGTTTTTAATGTGTAAGAGCCTGTGATGATTCATTATGACATGCAAGATCACGTTGCTTCTCATGGCATTACTCAACACTTCCAAGTAGAGGTTTGCATTTTTTTTAACATTCTTGCTGTTCATGCATCGTTTTTGCAGTATAACTGTATTTGATAGCCTGTGCCCTGCCAGACACTAGCATGTCATTCCACATGTAGCTGCAACAGAATGCTTTTGTTGCAAGTTTCTTTTTCAGGCTAACATAAATATCCTTTTCTAGTGTCACTTTCTACAGATATCGAGGTCTGTTTTTTACCGGGGAGGGCTAAAGCATCCAAATTTTTACAGCATAGGATTGTCACCTGTCCCACTTTGAGAGGGACAGTCCCTCTTTGGGCAGTTGTGTCCTGCAAAAAAAATCGAAAAAATGGCAAATGTCCTGAGATTTTAGGACAAACATATTCGTATATTTTATGTAATAGTTTGCATAAAAGTTATTCTGTCTGAAACACCTAAATGTTATAAGAAACAGAATAAGCAACTAAAATACTACAAGAATAAGCTTTTATTTAGGCAAAAAAGTGAAGTTCTATCCTTTGTACTGGCCGTGGTATGTTTTGCCCTGTAAGATATGACGTTTGTACCAAAAATGTCCCAGTTGTGGCAACTCTGTTACAGCATGAGTAATGAACTGCATAAAAATGGCAAAATAGAAATGCAGTCTGAGACAGCAAGAGTAGGTTCTGGCTACCTTATTACTAGAAGATTGGTGGAAGTCATTTTAGCAGAGGTAATGGGTTCTTTTTTGTTTAACAAGAGTGGTTGGTTTTATTCAAAAGTTTTGGATTCAGAAAGAAAAGTGAAGAAAATGCCATTTAAGTCAAAATGGTCTGCCACTTCCTTGCAAAAAAGTTACACGAGTACTTGTAGGTGAAAAGTTGTAGAAAATGTTATCAAAGTCTGGAAATACTTTTGCAGAAATTGCAGGGAAAGTCGTAGGCTTTAGTACTCAACCTCACATCCCTCTAGTAGTTTGTCATAGATTGCATCTGGCATTAATCATAGTCTGTACTGCATTTATGACAAAATGTGAACTCAAAAATGTAAAAGCTTATATGCATTTGAGCATCTGCTTAGTAACCTTATCTTTGCTCTGTGACTCTTCAATGTCCCTAAACATCACAAAGCAGTGTGCCATACACACGTTAGGCAATCATTTCTTGGATTTCATCTTTAACAGATTATAGTGGAAATCTTATTACCTGGGCCTCTTTCACTAAAAAGTAATTTGCAGATCAGTTAGTGAGTTGTTTCCACCTTCTGCCAAAGTAATTTAGCTGTAACATTTAATTCAGAAACACTTGAATTGCTAATTGCCAGAAACTGTGATGAGAGCACGGTCTTCATGAAAATGGTCACTATTAGAGTTGCTGGTGTTTCTTAACATTTTTAAGTTTGCAGCTAGATGACTTAAATGGCAACACATTAAGTGACTTGTATGTTTAAAACACTCAAGTTTCTCATGTACTTAACCTTTAGGATGAACTTTTGCAGCAGGGAAACTAGACCATACAGAACAAGGAACTGCAGGCAATGCCTTACCCATGTAAATGGGGACATTATTACTTTTTCTAACACCTGTTCAATTTTCTTTGTCATTGGGAAGTTTTCTGCTTGACTGTTTTAAGGTGAGATTCATGTGATTAAGCTTTATCACAGCCTGAATAATAATGAAGCTAGGCAAAGATTAAATCCCTTGAAAATGATTTACTTTGGTTTCCTTACAATATACTGCAACATTTTGCAAAATCTGTTTTATCCCTTTTTAGATTTACTTAAATATGTAAATAGTGTCAGCATTTTTTATTTGAAGTACAGCATCATGAATTATTTTAAAATGTGGGTTCAGTGCCGACAGCAAGATAAAAATTGTTGGTGCATTTTCCCACTTGCCCAGAGATGCCCAGCTTTAGTTTTTCCACAGATGTTTTCTCTTGAATTTGAATATCTGAGAATTTGCTTATTTCAGTCCCTAGTTCTTGTGTTTTAGAAATTCATTTTATGGAAGTGATAAGATGTGGAAATAGGTTTGATGGGTTGTGATGAGATGTTTCCATGTCTGTCTATTGTTTTATGCCTTTTACACACTTGAGGATGCAAGTGTTGCAGTGGACTATAATATGTGACTGGCTGCAGAGCCTCCATGCCCCTGTGGGCCTGCTCCTAATGGCAGACCATGGTGGACAATCCTCTGCCAAACTTTGTAGTGGGCCTTTCTTTTCTATAGCTGAAGTCTTCACCTGTTATGAAAAATTTTTTTACTGGAGAGTAAGGTATTGAAAATGGCTGCTGCAAGTGCCTGTCCTCATCCAGACAGCCAGTCATCTTGTGGTATCTAAACAAGTGAGGAACATCAAGTCATACCCCTTTTGGAGGGAGGAGATGCTTTTTGTGGAGTTTTCATAGACAGATGCATCACTCTTTTGGTAGCTGACATTGGAGAAATGAAGATGCTGACAAGTTGCAGGTTGAAAGGTAAATACCCAGGTCAGAGTTTTCTGGAAGCATGGCACTTGGTTCCCAGAAGTGGCAAACAAGTTGAAATTCTCATTCCTCATCTTGATACTTGTCGCCTCCTATCCCATGAGAGGATCATCTAATCATGCCTGCTATTCCCACTTTTCTCTCGTTTCACATCAGAATTCAGAGAAGACTACCAAAAACTCTTTCCTTGGCCAACAAGGGGCAGTTAGAATATGTGGTTCCAAATACTCAGATCCTTGCAGGTGCATGAAACTGTATCCGTTCAAGCCAGGGATATCTTACATAGGTGGGGAAGGAGTCAAGTGCAGTTCAGGGTTTGGCTGATGATGCAGACCTTATCCCACTGGGGCTGATTTCTGGGGACTTAGTTGTTTTAACAACTTGGAAGCCCACTACTGGTAACACTGTCTAAAAGTAGAAGCATATTTTGGACAGTGATACTGTTTACTAATCCATAGATTCTAAATTCCAGGGTAAAGAATGCAATAAAATGAGTTGCTTGAGGTCTTGTATCATGAAGGGTTCTACCCCAGTGGTTCAGGACTGAACAAGAAAGACTAGAATTCTAGATGTGGTCATAACTGCAGAGAACGTCTGGGACACCCAGGTTAAGGCACCAATTGGCAACAGTAATTATGCTGCCATTTGGTTTGGCTGTGGGGCTAAAAGCAAAGAAGAAAGAAAAAAAAACAGTAGGGTGTGATTTTAGAAGAGTAGATTATGCTGTGCTGGTGAGGTGGCCAAGGGTGATTTAGGAGACTGGGAGAAAATTGAAGGAGTTAAACGAGCTATGGATGTGTTGGAGTAGATCACACAGGACTGTGGTCGAGGGTATGAAGAAACATAAAGGCAAAAAGAAAAGGTCATTGTGGTACACTAAAATGTGAGGCTGACTATCTGAAATATAGGGTTTAAAGGAAGGGGATTGGGAAGGTGGAAGAGGCACAGAGAGTAGCAGAAAGGCAAATATGGTAAGGGCAGGAAAAGCTAAAGTTGTAGGAGTGTTAACAGAAGGGATCAAGAAGGGAAGAGAGCTTTTTTAGTTGCCTAGCAGAAAGAAAAGATTGTGGGGAGGAACACAGAAGACTAGGAAAAAGTTTGAAGTACTGACTGAGTACTTTTTTTCATTTTAAGGGAAAGGTGCTTTTGCTAGGATGGAGGCACAACTGGAAAGACACCGTCATGAGAGGAAGGAACTTAAGAAGGAACTGGCTTCTTAAAAAAAAAAAAAAAAAAAAAAAAAAAAAAGCTCAAGGACTAGGTGGGCTACCTTCTAGAGTCCTCAGAAATCTGACCATTGTATTGCTAGACCACATGATGAAGCTAAACAAATCACTGTTAGTGCAAAAGTGCAGGGAGACTGGATGAAAGCAAATGTTGTACCCTTGTAGAAGGGGGAGGGGCAGAGAAATTTGTGGGAATTACAGGCCTGTTAACAGTAATAGGAAAAGTAGAAAATCTTGAGTTGAAGGGTGGTAGTATGGTAGCATTTGGGGGCACATGGCAAAAAAGGGAGATGTCAAAGCAGATTTTGTGACCAGGCCACAGGTGGACTTGAGGAGTACCAATAGATGTAGTCTTGCTAGACTTCAGCAAAGACTTTGACTATCCCACACATGAAGCTGACAAGAGGACTGGACTGGTAGGGGATAGGACCAAGTCTGTGGAGCTGGATAACTACATGGTTGAATGGTAGGACATGGAGGGGTATGGTGAGAGAGGGTCAATGTCAGGAATTAACGAAGTGACTAATGGAGTACCACAAGCGTCTGTCCTGGGTCCAGTACTGTTCTCATTGCTAGTGATGTAAAGGTAGGCAGGACAGCAGAGTTTAGGGGAATGGGTGTAGAGAAAGTTTCAGCAAGGCTGAACAAGTGGGCAGAAAGGAAACAGCCAAGTTTCAAGGCAGAAAAATGCAAAGTACTCCATTTGCTTGGATTATCAGACAGGAGGCATGGAACTGATGGTAGCAAAGCAAGAAAAGGGTGATATGGTAGTCCAATACAGATGTAAACAACCCTAAGTAGAATGAAGAGGCAGTAGTAACAGCTGACAGAATGCTGGGAAGTTTCTTCAGGTGGATAAACATCAGAGGCAGAGAGAATTCTACAGTTGTGAGAATTTGGTCAGACAGTGCCTTAACTGTTGCCTGTTATAAGGAAAAGTTCATCATGCTGCTGGAGAGAAGATTCCAGAAAGATCTCTGGGACGGAGGCAAAAGAATAGTACTTTAAGATGGAAAAGCGGGTTAGTATCTTACCTTTAAAATCTGCAAAATCTAGTCCAAGCCCACAATCTTGCCTTTCAGTAGTCATCTTGGGATTAGCACTTTTTTGCTTCTTGAGAGAGAAGGAGCATAAGGACATTATTTCCTGATGACTGCTGATCACCATAAAGCCTTTTAATTGCTTCATAGCTGCCAGCTTGGAATTTGTGCTTATATTTTGCTTCTGGTCTGAGAAGGAGCAGAATGCATTGATTCCTGACTGTTCTGATTGGACAGTGAGCGTCTGTGTTGGATCTTCCTGATTAGTCTGGACACTATTCAAGGCCTATACAAGGAAAATACTTCAACTACAGACCCTTGCTTCATTTGGGACAAGACTGTTTATCACCACAGAGCCTTGTGGCCTACTTCTCATCTTGGCATTGGTGCCACTGTTTTGCTTCTGGTGAGAGAAGCTAAGGAGCATTGTATACCACCAGCGTGAAGCTGTCACGAGACCAGTACTAGTAGCCAGGCAGTAGCTAATCAGGTGAATCCAGTCTTCATCATTCTTGGCAAAGTTAATTCTTTCTCTTCAGTAAGTACTGCTTGATTAGATGCTGTTTAACCTAACTTTAGAATATCTCCCTAAATGTTTCCATATGTCATCTGAGTCTAGTCTACTTACTAGTTTCGCCTTAAATGATGGGCAGTGCCCTATATAGATACAGACACCTTGAGTTGACATTTTTTCCTGTAAAAGCACCCTTGAAATTTCACCAACACCTAGTTGCACACACGGTAACTAGTTTGCAAAAGGAAGCACTGCTCTGAGTTGCAAACCAGATAGATACTCCTGATATTACTTTAGATGGCCGCAATGAGAATATAGTCAATAAAAAGGACCTCTTGCCATGGATATGAACTTTCTCACTACAGTGCAGTGAAAAAGTATTTGCCCCCTTCATGATTTCTTATTTTTTTGAATGTTTGTCACACTTAAATGTTTCAGATCATCAAACAAATTTAAATATTAGACAAATATTACACAAAGATAACCCAAGTAAACGCAAAATGCAGTTTTTAAGTGACTATTTTATTTATTAAGGAAAAATAACTATCCAAACCTACATGGCCCTATGTGAAAAAGTAATTGCCCCTTAAACCTAATAACTGGTTAAAAGCCACTCTTGCCCTTATGATAACTAGAGACAAACTATGGAAAAAATCATCACAAACTAAGCTCTCTACAGACTTACAAAAATATAAAGAACTCGAAATCCGACAAAAAAAAAAAACACATAGACACAGATAAAAAAGGAGTTCTATAACAAACCTCCCACAGCTGTAACATCTAATCCTAAAAAATTCTGGAACTCTATTAACCAAATATTACATCCCGGTAATCTTAGCTCCCCCAGTCCATGCCCAGACAAGACATCTGAAGAAACTACCACTATCTACAATACCTATTTTATCGATTCAATGTCTAAGCTACTGAACCCTAACCCAAACTCCTCTACTACTAATATCTCCAACTTTTCTGAACCTAGTCCTAATACTTATCTGCTCAAGGACCTTCTCCCTCAAACCTGTACCTACTAGCTACATCAAAACTCTACTCTCTAAATTAAAACCATGCTCAGCATCAGCTGGCAATATTCCTTCCACTTTTCTTCTTCTAGCAGCTGACTCTCTTGCTCTCCCTGTATCTATCCTAATTAATCGCTCTATCTCTGAATCTAAAGTCCCTTCCATCTGGAAACAATGCTACACTCTACCTATACACAAAAGAGGTAACTCCTCTGATATCTCCAAATTTAGACCTATCGCTATCCTCTCCCCTGTCTCTAAAGTACAAGAAAAATGTATTATGCAATGTCTAATATAGGAAAATCTGCTTACACCCACTCAGCACGGCTTCAGACCCAAACATTGCACCATTACAGCTCTATTAGCTTTCCTCAACACTCTCTATAGCCTTGGATGACCATAAACTTATTTCTTGCCTATTCTTGGACCTCTCAAAAGCTTTCCACACTGTCTCACACACTCTTCTGCTGCACAAACTGCATAACCTCAACTTCTCCTCTGATACTGTTGCATGGTTCTCCAGCTTTACCTCACTGATAGATCTCAAATCAGTGAGATGGCACTCTGCACTCTCCCCTCCTCTCCCTGTTAAAATGGGTGTACCTCAAGGATCCATCCTAGGGCCTTTACTTTTTAATATTACTAATCAATTCTATACCTCCTGTCCTCAGTCATCTTTAGTGCAATATGCAGATGACTCTACAGTCATCACCACAGCCAACTCTCCTTCTAAGCTCTTCTCAGCTACTCCGGCATCTTTTAACTTAGTTGAAACATGGCTCTCCAACAACCAGCTCATCCTTAACCCTAAAAAAAAAAACAAAGCTGTTACTCTTCCTCCCTAAAAGGTTCAACAATATTAAACCCTCCTTCTCCATACAGTCCCTTAATAACACTCCCATTTAAGTAGAATCCAGTACTAAGCTCTTAGGCATAACCATCGACGATCGGCTTAAATTTGACTTGCATGTTAATAACTATATCAAAAAGACTCCTTCAAAACTAGGACTCCTTTACCATAACAATAAATTCCTTACCTCTGAAGCCAAGATTACTCTCTCTCTTATCTACCTTCTATCCAGTCTGATGTGCAATTCTCAAATTCTCTCAAATCTTAACTCAGCACTCCTGACCAAATTCAAATCTACCTACAACAAGGTAGCTAGATATTCTACCCAACAAACCTAGAAATCTCATCACTATCTGTCTCTCAAACACCTAAACTGTCTTGAACTACCCCATCAGCTTCTCTCTCAGCTCCAGATCATCCATTCTATTCTATACCAGCCTTCCTACTGCCAAGCAGTATCCCCTCTCATCTCCCAGTATTCTCCCTCCAGACCTCTCCGAAGCTCTAACCAAGACCTACTACAAATCTGCAAACCCAAGTCTAAATTTGGACGCAACATATACAGCTATCACCCCACTATTGCCTGGAATAGGCTCCCACTAGAAATCAGGACCCTTACACATCCTAAACAATTTAAGACAGCCAACCAAAGAGCACTTAGTCACTGGTCCTGCCCATTGCACTCTCCTTCCTTAACATCCCCTACTTCTCATACCTTAATCTACTTTCTGCCCTTAACTCGCTCTTCTCACTAGCTCTCTCTAATCTTCCTTGACTACTCTTTCTACTGTCTTCTAAAATCTGTTAAGCGAAACATTCTGTTGGAATTGTCATGCCTTCATGCAACTATATCATGTTAAAACTGTTGTTTTGTAACCACTTACCCCAAAAACTATACACATCTTAATGACCTATTTCTTTTTATACATCTTGAAATAGTTATGCTATATTCCTAATGTATTGACACTGTATAACATTGTATTGCTACGTAATGCCTTGTAATAATCCTGTAACATTGCTGTTTAATGCTAATTTATAATGAAAATTGTATAGTATGTTGGAGCTTTTCTCCCCAGGCCTCTGCTGAAAAAGGGCAATCCCGGTCAACAAATGTAAAATAAAGTACACATAAATAACCTCAGCATCCCTGAATGCATGCCTTCAAAACAGCACCCACATGAACTCATGTAGCCACATGTCCTGGAGCCTATACGTCTGTCAGTGAGGCAAGCCACCACACACCCCAACATTCTGGTGATTGGAGACTACATTGAGATGTGCTGATGTTCCTTTTGCCAGGCTGAGTAAGGAGAAAGTCATGGTCATTTGCTTATCAGAGGCCAGGATTTATCAAATTATGCATGCACTCAGGTAATTGGACTACAAGTACCAGTATGACATGGTTATAGTCCATGTGGGTGTAAATGACCTGTGACATACCTCCCTAGGTTATATGAAGAGAGACATCATGGAGCTGTTGGAATGTGTGTCTCAGGCTGGTATAAGCCTAGCATTGAGCAGCATTTTGTCTTCTCCAAGGAGGAAGCCACAATACAAACAGAAGATGATTGACTTTAATAGTTTATGGTGTTATTCTAAGGGGCTGCAGTATTTGTCCGCATGGAAGGAGATGGTCAACAGACCATGCTGCTTTGACAGGGATGGTCTGCACCTCTCCCATCAAGGCTTTCAAATATTGAGTAAAATACTGCCTTCCCCAATAATGCCTTTTTTATGCAATGTCAAACTGAAGTACTTCTTGCATAGCAAATCAAAACTAAGAAAATCTAAAGGTGTTACTGCTCAATGCTAGGACTCTAAACAAAAAAATTCCACTCGGTACAAGTGCTCTTCACCCTAGAGAATACGGACGTCTGTCTCACGGAGACATTGTTTAAAAGCTGCGGAGAGCACACCAGCAGTGCAAAGCTGTAATGCCTTCCACACATTTACATCAGCTACTACACAGACTGGGACTAAAGTTGGAGGTGTCACGATTTACATTAAATAAATAAATGTGCCTCAAGGCTGGTCAAACAGGGCAATGCACTTGAGCTTCTCTGCGTTTAAATCGTCATAGACAATATCCCATACCTTTCCCTTGCACATAGTCCCCCCTGTATTACTCAGGAAACCCATAGCATGTATTTAAACATATTGGAAACACTCACCATTCAACCCAATACCATATTCATGGGCTACTTTAATTGCCCATCTATTAACTGGGAGTTGTATACAGCACTAAACCTGCAGGCACAGATTCCTGGATTTTGTAAAAACAAACTCTGTGGACCAGGTTGTCAATACACTGACCAGGCATGCAAACATGCTGGATCTGGTCCTCACTAATATGAGAGTGCTGCACACACCCTAGTGTAATGTCCGGTCTGTATTATAAACATGAAAGCTCTAAACATCGAATACATCTACATCGACACATAAAGGTTCAAAAAGAGGGAAATATGTAATTGGCGAAAATTAAAACGCCGAATGTATTTTGTCAACCAACCGCGCCATGCAGGTAAGCTCGAACTAAATAAAATTAAATTAACACACTTTGACTGCACTACAGTGGGGAAAAGGATATATTTCCTCATCCCCATGATCTCCCTGCTGGCCAAACAAATACTTTCAGCGTTTTCATTTTCACCGATTACGTATTTTGCTCTTTTTGTACATCGATCTTTGTGTCGATGTAGATGTATTCGCTGTTTTCAGCTTTCGTGTTTATAATATAGACTCTTATGTCTTCTCTCATAAGGTCATACCAGAAAATGGCTTCATTTGAAATTAAAAAAAAAAAAAAAAATCCTGGAAACCCAGCTACCCTTGGAATGTTCAGGCACTACTCAAGGGCTAACTTTGTTCTATTAAGTGATAACTTGGCAAAATTTCAAGCCCCCATAAACCCTGGGAGCACTGCTGCCTATGTGGAACTGTTCACAAAAGCCTTATGCAAGCATGTTAGTAGTTGCATAGAGGCAGCTGTGTACCCACCAGGAAGAAGAAAAGAACTAAAAAAAAAAAAAATCACATCTTCAATAGTCTGTATAGCAGAAAGAGGAAAAATCGAGGTGCAACACCCAGCAGGATAAAAGTAATCTCGTCAAACAGGCAAATTTCGCCTTCCAGGCCAAGGACAACCACAAGGCATTTTTTTTAGCTGTGAACACAATCTCAAGGCAAAACACAATTGTGTATAGAGCTCATTGTTAATAGAGCCACCTGTACTGCGCCAGAAGATATAGCAAACATACTGGCAGACAAATTCAGCTACAGCTTTGCTCCTCACTTCCTCACCCTCCCCTCAGAAAATATCATCAAATGTAACTTGCCCTACTCTCGCTAGGCAACAGGTCCTTAATGCTCTTTCTAAGGCTAAGAACACTGCATCATTGTGCCCAGACAATATCCCAGTATACCTTTTAAGTAGCATAAAACATGACCTATCAGGCAGTCTGGAATTATTTTTCATCTGTAGCTTCCAAATGGGCTTCATGCCTCACAAAATGAGAACAGCAGTAGTCATCCCTCTGCATAAGGCTAGACCATCTACAGCTGCATGAGTCTCTCTAGTCTCATATGCAAAGTCACGGAAAAGAAATTATCCTGGAATGATCAGTAATGACCCAGGAAAACCTCCAGACCCTTGACCCCAACCCAGTTTGGTTTTGTCAAGGACAGGTCACTCCTACTCAACCTGGTAGACTTCTTTGAGAAGGTCACCGAAGCAAGGGATGAGGGCAGAATGTTTCACACTGTTTACCTTGACCTGACCAAGGCATTTGACACAATATCCCACTCTGACATTGTTGACCAGACCCAAGGGTAAGTATAAACCCTTATCCACCTAGCAGGCTCAGAAGCAGGACCCACAAAGTTGGAATTGGGGAGTCCGCCACTACAAAGAGACCAGTCACAAACTGAGTCCCTCAGGGATTAGTCCGGGGCTGCTCCTTTGTGGCATTTACTTCTCTGAAGTCAAGGCCACTGTCAGAGGCCTCTGGCTGACTAACTTTGCAGACTACAAATTAGGAGCAGTCATAGAATCTTCCAGTGACACAAATGTTCTCCAAGAAGGGCTGACAGACAACTGGTGTCAAGAGCCATGGACTATAAATGCCAAGAAATGCATAACAGTATCATTCGGGAAGTTAACCACCCCTGGTAACAATCATATTGACAACAAAACCCCAACCATTGACCCAGTAGTGGGGGACCTGGGGACACAGAGAATAATCTAGCCTTTGAACATCATGTGACTACATAGTGAGGAAATTTATTTTTTTGTGCAACTTTTATGAACAAATGTATGGTATCCAAGTTCAGTGAAGTCATTTTCCCCCTATACTCTGCATTCATTAGACTTATCATGGAGTGCAATGTCCCCTTTGGTATGTATCTAACCAGGCACATCCAACAACTGGAACGTCCACAGAGGTTCCTCACTAATAGAATACAGGGCTTAAATAACATGTCCTGTCCAGACCTCCTCAAGGCCCTATCCCTTTGGTCTGTCTCCTACAGGCTGTTGAGGGGAGATGTTGGTCTGGCATACAAGGCATTGTCAGACCCCACCCTGATGGACCTCCTGCATATCTGCAAAACAAAGCACCAGAATTACCCATTCTGAAGACTTGAACCTTGCCTATGTTATAAATAGTACCTGCTGGCGAGATAGCTATGTATCCCAGAGATGGACAGGCTCCCCATCCATGTGAAGCAGAGTTCCTTTCTCACCCAGTTCAAGTGTAATGTGGACATTTGGATGAGGAGCAAGAAATATATCCCTGGTTTGGCACCTATATCTCCAATTTGTACAGGCAGCTTGTAGAAAGATCATTTCCCAGGCCCCTGGTTGTTAATGCTTCATCACACAAGACCTTGCTTACACTTAACCTTGTGGCACTAGAGCTTACCAGAAATTTGGAATAGATGGCTAGTCTTAAAAGTCCTTGTCATTAGCATAGTATGCACCTATGAAGCAGAGGCTAGAAGAGTTAGAGCTGTTTTTAGTTAAAATCAAAAGAAAATGAAAGGAGAATTTAAGAAAGAGTAGGGCAGAGGGTGGGGGTGCAGGAAGCATATTATAGGGGCTAATTGTTTCCTCGATCTCCAAAATTACTTTTTCACTGAGGGTTATGAACAAGCGAAACTGCTGAAATGAATAATGAGGGAAGCCACTGAGGCATTTTTAGGATGGCATGTGAGACTTGGAAAAAAAAGGCAAGGTTTGGGATGGAGGGGAATTTGAGTATTTATGCACTTAAAGGGCAGAGAGACAGGCTTATTGGTATCTACTGTCAAACAAATGTAATTTGATTAGTGTGCATATAATTCTGACCTGTATGATATGGCTTGCAATTTTTATACATTCAGTATATGTTGCAGATATGTTTGTGCATTTTGATTTTATGGAGCATGAGTATGACCCTGCGTTAGCCGGGCACATAGTTCCTTAAAGGGATACTGCATGTCTCCTACTCTTATGCATCCCTTACCACCATTGGAGCTGAACTTCATGAGGTTGGTCATAGAGAATGTGAGCTCATGGGCAATGAAGTTCTTTTCTCAGGAATTTTTTACTTGGTATCTCTGGGCTTCAGTGGCCCCATGTGTAGAGTACTTTATATAACCTTTCATGATGATAGACTCTGCCTTAGGACAAGCTCACAGTTCCTTCTGAAAGTGGTTTCTGTGTTGTCCCTCAAACAGTCCATTCTTTTCCTTTCTCTTATTTTGGGGGCAGAAACCAAGGAAGAGAGTGCCCTTAACATCCTTTGGTCATGGTTGGCTTATGTGCTCCTTTTGAAGCAGATGTAGGAGTTTGAAGATAAAGTAGACGTTTATATCCATTGATAATAAGGAAGGATGTAACATGTAGTTTTCCTCTTCTAGTAAGTTGAGCACATCATTTATTGCCAATAAGGTGTATAAGACTGACAGCTAATGCTGCAGTTAAAGCCCATTGCACAAGGATAGTCTGTCTACAGAGGTCCTTCAAGATTTCTGTTTAGGCATCTGCTCCTTGCCATGTGATTTTTTGATACATACCTTCTCCAAACTTTATTGTTTTGACCATTAATCCAGGGAGTCAAGAATTCTTTGCTGAGAAAGTACATCAAGAATCTTCTTTCTAAGCTGCTTTTCAACTTCACCCCACCACCACACAGCCTTCTAGCTCTTTCTGACCTGTTGGTTTACTTTTTTTTTCTTGTGATTCAGCCCAGTTACTGGAGTCATAAAAGAGGGCCTTTAATGCTGGACACAACAGGTACATTCTTATACATTCAGTTGATATGCTTCTTGTTCATTCAGTCTTCGTTGATGGAGCCCCTTAGAAGTCAGGCAAGTGAATTGGGTGTGCATATTGCTTTAACCATGTAGAGGTGACCCCTCTTCATAGTTATTTGATTTTTAAAAAGATACACACTTTTCACTAAGAACCAACTGTAAGTTTTGCACTGGTGGTGTGAGTATGCTTGTCTGTCTGTTACGTTACTGAGTGCATTTTGCTGGGCGCTTGAATGTCCCTCTTTGTGAAATCTGTAAATTGCTCTTGAGATGTAATGGTTATTTGGTCAAAGCGATATTTGTTTAACATGTTGTGGAGTTCTAGTTCAGCACTGTACTGTTGTAATTGGTGCTTCGGTATTCTGGCTACCATCGCTCATTTGATTCTTATAGGTTCATAGGTGTGTACTAGGCTGATGGCCCTGGGGCCTTTACAGGCGTAGCCCATAGAAGTGCCCTGGCATTATGCCACCAGTCGTTAGTTCCCAGTGCCTCTATCAAGTAGAGCCACTGGAGTGAACTTTGTTTCCCATTCACTCCTCAAGATTTCTCTTGAAGAGGGCTAGTGAGGTGATCTGCTTGACATGTATGGGAAGTCTATTCCAGTGCATGGGCAGTCTCTGGGTTATGAACCTGTCCCTCCAGCATGTTCTGTTGATTGTGGTAGTGAGGTTGAAGTCTCTGGAGTGTGTGGTGTGGAGGGATTGGGATTTCTTTAGATGTAGCATTTCTAACAGAGCTGCGTCAGACATGGCTTTATAAGTCAAGCAGAGCTCGCCTCTTAAACTATATGAGGCAGAGAATAGCTGGAGTTTTTTGATCTGTCTGTGTAGGACATATGTCTAAGGCCTAGGATCCTCTTCGTGAGCTACTTTTGTGGCCTCTCCAGCTGTTGCAAGTGTCTAGTGAGGTCCATGCCAAATGGGGCATTGGACTCTATGGTTGGGCTAATGAGGGAAGAGTAAAGAGAAATGATTACCTTTCTTCCTGGGTGCAGAATGCTTTGCAATGAGATGTACCACATAGAAGGACTTTCTGACCACAGTGACAATGTGGTGGTCGAAGGAGAGGTTGCTGTCAACCTGTGTCCCCAGATTTCTTATAACGCCTTCAGTGGGCTCCTATCAATGTGGTAATTAGTGGGAACTGAGCTTTTCCTAAAAGGGATGACTATGCATTTTTTGGCATTAAGCTTAAGGCCATGATTTCGACAACAGTCATTGGTCTCAGTGAGGCCTTTTCTGTAGGATGTCTGCATCACTTGGGGAGTTAATAATGGCTCCTAGCTTGCAGTTGTCTGAATTTGGTCAGCCAGAGTCCCTCCGTGTTGGCCTGGACGTCTGAGAAGTAGATGCCAAACAAGAGAGGACTGAAGACCAATCCCTGTGGGAATTCCACTGATGACTGGTTGGCAGTCTGAGTTGGAGTCCGCTACTTTCACACTGTAAGTTCTATCTGTGAGCCAATTTGCAACCCACCTAAAGATATAGCGGTTGATGTCTAGTTTGCTTTGTTTATCAATAATTCCTGAGTGAGGAATGGTATCAAAGGCCTTGGCCAGATCAAGGTAGTCTATATGAACTGCCTTACCTTCATCCACCGCTCTGTTGACTGACTCAAAGAAGTCAACCAGGTTGAGCAGGCATGATCTACCTTTCACACAACCAAATTGCATGGAATCCAGTTTGGAGATTCCGTATATCCTTGTTAATTAGGTCCATGATGATGCACTCCATAGCCTTACATATCAGACTTGTCATGCTAATGGAGCGATAATTTCCAGGGTCAGTAGTTGGCCCTCCTTTGTGGAGAGGGATGACTGTAGCAGTGCGCCATTCATTAAGGACAGAGCCTGAGGTGAGGCTGTGAGTGAATAGAGCACACAGATGTGGTGCCAGTTCACTTTGTAATTCATGTAGAACACAGCCAGGGATATTGTCGGGTCCCATGGAAGCTGTATTCTTGGCCTTAGACAATGCAGCTTTAACCTGTGCTGCAGTAATGCTGGGTGCCCGGCATTCTTCCGGTATTGAGATTGGTCCTTTGGGGTGGGGGGTGGGGTGAAGTTGGCACTGAATCTGTCTGCCAGTATGTTGGTAATATCTGTTGGCTCAGTATAGGAGGTACCATTGTGCAGTAACTCAGAGCAAATATGGGTATTGCCATGGAGATTCTTGATACAACTATAGAAGGCTTTGTGGTTGTTTTTAGTGTCTGCTGCAATTCTGCCTTCATAGCTGTCTTTGGAGGTTTTGATGAGGGATCTCAACTTTTTGTTGAGGCTAGTAAGGGAATTTTTCCAGTCTTGGGACTTCACCTTTTTCTGCAACAGTTTCTTCCTTCTGTTGTAAAGTTTATTAATGGCAGGGGACCACCAGACTGGCTGCCTTTTTTTGGAGGAGTGTCTTATTTCTGTTGGGTATGGCTAGCTCCATGCATTAATGTATGTGTTCGTACAGTACATTGGTGTGTGATTCGATAGTCATGCATCTATTTTCCATTGACGTGGGTGCTGTGAAGTTAGCCACATTTGTTTTTAGGATTCCAATGTCAGCTTCAGAGATGTTTTTCATGGTGGATACCTTTGCGGGGGGGGGGGGGGTTAAGATGTGGATTTCCTGGTGATTAGTTTGTGGTCGATCTAACCAGGGAGAAATTGACTATTGGTGTAGAGCAATGGTTGCCCATGTTAGTAATAACCAGGTCAAAGATGTTGCTTCCTCTAGTGGGGTTAAGGATGAGCTGGTCCAGGGCATTGGAACTGATGAATTCCAGGAAGCATTGGACCAGTGCATTGGTGCATGAATAGTTTTCCCAGCTGATGGAGGAGTAGTTGAAGTCACCTAGTATGTGTGTTGGGTTATATCTTAATAGTTTCCAGGGTGCTTAAGAATGTGAAGTGAGGGTCTTGGGACATGGTTGGGGACCTATAGCAGGCTATGACCTGAATTGCCATCTTACCCAGTGTTAGTTGTATCTGGAGTATCACAGATGCATTATTCTGGGCTACTAGTCTGGAGGTGTGCGTATCCTTTATGAATGTGGAGACACCACCGTCTTTGGAACTTCGGTCCATGTTCTAGGACCGAAATATGTGGAATGAGTTACAGCCTGGTAGCACAGGGGTGCTTTCTTCTGCTTTAAACCAGGTCTGACTTACAGCACAAAGGTCAATGCATCTTGAGATTTAGACTTCTAGCGTTGAGCAGCATGACCCTCAGATTGCATTTATTTATAGCTGTTACTGTGGTAATTTGGTCTTTGGAACACAGGCATTGTAGGGGTGATGAGCCTTAGCCAGTACCCGGAAACCCAGAGGTGACAGATTCAGGCCATCTCTGGTAAAGCATCGAGGTCGGTCAGTCATGTCATCCCAAGCAGACAGAAACATAGCCAATTGAAGTCAATCATTTTCTGTTTGTACTGTGGTATCATTCCAGTTGATGGTAGGATGCTGCCCAGGGCTAGGATCATACCTGCCTGGAGCTCCACCATGTATCTCTTCATGTAGTCCAGGGAGGTGCGTCTCAGGTCATTCACACCCATATGGACAATGACAAAGTTATAATTGTACTTGTGGAGTGACCTGAGTGCATGTGTTAAGTGTTGGATTCTGGCACCTGATGGCTGACTATTACCATCTCATAGGTTCATAGGTAGGTACTAGGCTATTGGCCCTAGGGCCTATATAAGCCTAGCCAAAAAGGTACCCTGGCTTTCACCACCCAAGAAAATTATTTTCCTGTGCCCCTGTTGAGCAGAGCCACAGAGGTGATCCCAGGGGTGAATTTCCGATTTCCCATCCAATCATCAAGATTTTTCTTGAGTGCTAATGAGGAGCTTTGTTTGAAATAGGTACTTTGTTCTTGAGTATGGGAAATCTCTGGGACAGGAATGTATCCCTCCAGCATGTTCTGTTTATTGTGGTGACTATGTTTAGCTCCCTAGAGCATGTAGCTCGTTGGGATTGGGTTTTCTTTAAGTGGAGCATGTCCAACAGCTCTGGGTTTGACATAGCTTTGTATGTTAGGCAGAAAGCGCCTGTGAGTAGGCGTTATGCAACAGAGTAAAGCTGGAGTTTTTTTAGACTGCCTGCATAGGGCATCTGTTTGAGGCCGGTTATCTTCTTTGTGAGGTATTTCTGCGGCCTTTCTAGTTTTTGTAGATGTGTTGTGAGGTATATACCAAAAGGGGCGTTGTACTCTGTAATGGGTCTGATGAGTGACAGGTAGAGGGGAACAATGACCTCATTTTTCCTGGATGAGAAACCTTTTGTGATGAGGTGTGCCACGTACAAGGATTTCCTGACTATTGTGGCGATGTGATTGTCGAAGGAGAGAATACTGTCCACCTGTGTCCCAAGGTCTCTTATCACACTTTTGGTGTTAAGTAGACTACCACCTATGTGGTAGCTCATGGGTACAGAGTTTTTACCAAAAGGGATGACCATACACTCTTTGGCATTGAGCTGGAGGCCATGGCTTTGACACCAGGCATCTGTCTCAGCGAGGCCCTTTTGTAGGATGTCCACTTCATTAGGAGTTTCGATTATGGCTCCTAGTTTGCAGTCATCTGCGAACTGCATTAGCCAAAGACCTTCTGTGTTAGCCTGTACTTCAGAAAAGTAGATACCAAACAGGAGGGGACCCAGGACTGAACCCTGTGGTACTCCACTTGTCATTGGTCTGGTCTGATTTGGAGTCTACTACTTTCACAGTGTGGGTTCTGTCAGTGAGTCAGTTGGCAACCCATCTTGTGACATAGGGATTTATATCTAGTTTAGTGAGTTTATCTATAATTCCAGAGTGGGGGGTGGTGTCAAAAGCCTTGGCGAGATCCAGATAGGCTGTGTGAACCACCTTACTCTCGTCTACAGCTTTGATCACCGCTTCAAAAAAGTCCATCAGGTTTAGGAGACATGATCTGCCTTTTACAAACCCGAACTGGGTGGCGTCCAGAGTTTGGATACTGATGTCTTTGTTTATAAGTTCCATGATGATACGTTCCATGGCCTTGCAGACCAGGCTCGTTAGAGTAATGGTTAGTCTCCTTATTCAACCTAGTGAGTGGGACATCAGTGTGCCTCATTATTGAGTCACCTATGATTATTGTATTGGGCAAGCTGTTTTGCCTTATGGGCTTAGGTTGAGGGGCACACTGTGTAGGCGAGCTTATGCGTCTTGTGGTTTGTGCTGTGTTGTGGTGGTTGAGTGCATTTCTGCCTTGGAGGTTTCTGCTGTTTGGGTAGATTTCTCTTGGATCCTCCGCGAAAGTGGGTTTGTGATTTGTGTTTTTATGTGAGGGCTGCGATGGTGGGTGTTCTTGAGGGCTATGTGTTCCATGTGGTGTGTTGCAGGTGTTGATCTTCTCCTCTTGACCAGCTATTCCGGTCTTGGCTGGAGAGTGCATGGCTTCCAGTTTGGAGATGTAAGCACATCTGTCACAAATCTGAGTGTTGGGAGGTAAGAGGAGAGGGTTGTCTGTGTACATGAGACAGTTGCTACACTGCCTCAGAATGCCTATGATCACCAGGTTAATAGGAGAAGGCACAGGAAACTAAACGTTAGACATGCCAGGAGGGGGTGGTCATCTTTACTAAGTACTGGAGCGGTTTCCTTATAGGACGTCTAGTGTTGATAGCACTTGTGTACTACAATAATTGTTACAAAAAGCCTGATGAAGTGCTAGGCGAATAAGCTAATTAAAGTGCAAGAGAGAAGAGAAAGTTGAAAGGGATAGAAAGGACTGCCCAAACGGCCAATAAAATACAATTTCAGAGCCAGAACCCACTCCTCTTGTGGTAAGTAGGTTACCTAGTGGTTACCACTCCCACTGATAATCTGGAAGTCTTCCCTCTAACACAGAAATGTCTGGGGAACTCAAACTTACAAAACAGTCCTGGATACAGCAACTCTGTGCCTGGACTACTCTAGTAACAGGAAAGGTGGAAAACAAGCTTTTAGAGTTTTTTTTTTTTTATTTGCAGAAAAATTAAATTTTAAGATGCGTCAAAACTCCAGTTTTTTCTCTAAACTCATCGTGTTTAGTCTTAACTGGGTTGAAATTTTGAGCACATGAATTGCTTTACTAAAGGGAAAATACTTGAGTCAAAATGTTTAAGGTTTCTAAATATTATTTGATCATCCCTAATTTAAATAACTGAATGGCACGCTGACAGGTTAAATTAAAAAAAAAAAAAAGCTAAGTCTTAACTTTGATTATTTTCCCCTGAAATAGACCATAACTTAATGGCAAATTAAATTACTCTGGGTCCTTCGAACCACTTAACCCTCCTGTATTCATGCATTGCTGTACCTCCTTATTCTTTTGTAATGGATTCTCCCTTTTTGTTCCTTCCACTTAGGAAGGGGGGGGGGGGTCACTCTATCCTTATGCATTCACCACACTAGTTAGTTTCATCTAAGCATTCCAGTCACCTAGTTTCCCTGATTACACACACTTTTGCAGGATATGTCTTCAGATGTCTGCTAACCTCAGTGAGTTAGTTTACCTCTAGTTTATACCTCGTCTTTCAGTACTTGGTATTTATTCTCTTAGTCTCGGACATCAAAAGTCATTCTTTTTATTATACTTTGGTAACTCAATCTGTTTGAATTTCAAGGGGGAAAAGACAAGAATCTAAAGTGATCAGTTTTAAGTACTTTGATTTATCAAAGCTTTCCAGCTGATCCCTGTAACCTTGCAGAACAGTAGATCTCCAGTTCGTGGTTCCTGCACTGAGCTGAGGAGTTGACTACTAGAAATAATTTTATGAACTAATTGGTTTGTAGAACTGTGAAGGCAGTTTCAAGCAAAAATAGTCATTACTCCTTTTTGTTATCCTGGACGAATCTTGGCGTTACTCATACTTTCAGTTAGGAATATAGGAGGTTACTAGGCTAACATTTCTATATATAGCCTTTTTAAGCCTAGCCATTCATGCCCCCTGTTTTTCTAATTATCAGTGCCCACGGGATAGAACTTCTTTGCTGTAAGCCTGTGCCTTAGGTCATCTACAGACTACTCCTGTACATAAAGATGACAGGCTACAAATTAGAGATGAGTTTGTGATTTCCCATCCATTGGTCCAAATCGCATTTGAATATGCGTAGTGAAGAGCTCTGTTTCACGTAAATGGGGAGCCTTTTCCAGAGAAGGGGTAGTCTGAGACACATGCCTGTCCCTCCAGCATGTATTGTTTGTCACAGATGAGGTTTAGATCCTTAGATCGGGAAATTCTAGAGCTGTTTGTTTTGCATGTGTAGCAGATCCATCAGAGTTGGATCAGAGAATGCCTTGTAGGTTAGGGATATAAGGCGCAAGTACATCACTTTTAAGTTCTTAGCTTTACTGAATATGAATGAGTATAATTTGAAATGTGCAATCAGCTTGATCATGTAGTCCAAACCGCCCCCTTTGGCTCTTCCCATGTTGCTGTTCGCTTTTGCATTGGTAACTTTATTCTAATATTGGAACATTTTTCCTTTATTTCCACTGCCAAAAATATTTATTTCATCCCTTCTTTGGAATCCAGTAGGAATTGTGTAAAGGGAATGCAGCTTTATACTGTGTACTCAAAAATCATTTGCTAAACTGTTCTATAGCATATTGATTTTGCATATTAACATTTTATACCAAAAGTTGAAATTATCCCAGTGGTCTCATGGCCCTCATCAGTTTGATTGTATCCTTCCAACAAGAATTATAATTATTACCCTTCAGTGTGTAATACATCTTTATCTAGACAGCTTGAAATATTTCTGTGTTCAGAGCACCCGACCCACCTAGGCAGATTGGAAGTATTTATTTCGCGGTCAGAAGTAACCCAAGCTACCTTTCTATCCCATGCAAAGTTGGGTATCACTGACTTCACCTTCTCCAAAAAAATAAAGTCTTGGCACATTTAAAAAGCCCTGACCCATGTATAGGAATTGTGATGGAACAAACTTCTTTAGTGCCTGCACACTTGATCCAAATCTAAGGTAAAACATTTCCATTTCTAAGAATAGTTTTAAGCCCTACTTTACAAGATGTCCTTCAAGGATGCATCTGCAGTCCTAACATATGGGTTGTCCTGCCTCAGGCAGCCCTTCGGTCGGCCGGATTCCAAAGTCTGGGTCTGGCCTCGGCTGATGTCGCACTTCACCCGACGTCATAGCTGCAGTGAATTGGGTATAAAGGCATCAGCCGACGCCATTTTCCTCAGTCTTTCTTGCCGCACGGTGCCCGAAGCAGAAGCGGTTCGCAAGTGCCGGTCGGTCAGATCCAGAGAATACTACTACCGAAGACTTCTAAAAAGCTAAGTACCCCGTTGGGGACTCTTTCTTGCCTCAGCCGATGTCAGAAAAAGTAAATAATTGTTTAACTTGTGGGAAACAAATACCTCATAAGGATTTCCACTCTTACTGCCTTCCTTGCTTAGGCCCAGACCACGACGTAGCAGCTTGTCTAGCCTGTGCTTCCTTCAACCAACGAACACTTAGACGTCGGTCGGAGTTTGCAGAGGAGTTTTTTGGTCCCGCTTTTGCTTACAAAATGCTGTCGGAGACTCCGACTTCTCAATTAGTTAAAAAGCGTAAGGAAAAGGACCGACACTCGCAGTCCGCGGTTTCGGCCGAAACCACGGTTAAGCCAACCGCGAGTGTCTTGGTTTCGGCTGAAACCGAGTCCACGGTTCTTCCTTCGGCCGAAAGCATGCCTCCTATAGCCGAGGCCTCACACAGCATGGCTGAATCTGCTACTGAAATTTCCACTGCTGTTGCAGGTACACAGGATTTATCAGATACTATTCCTTTAGACATATCTACTCCTGCACGTGGTGCTGCTAGGCCCCCTGCATCTATGTCTATCAAGGCCTTTGCTAGGGCTAAAGCAGCTAAATCTTCTAAGGCCTTGTCTGCTAAAACCCCCTCACACAGGCCTACCTCTAGTTCCCAAATGCTCAGCCTGGCTGAGGATCTCATTTCTTTGATCAGGGGATCCCAACCTCACCCTGACAGGGCCTTTCAACCCCCTCCAGAGAAGAGGCCTAGAGCAGAGCCCCCCGATCCAGTTTCTACAGACTATTCCTCGGATGATTCAGAAAACTCAGAACCTCCAGAAGGCCCATATTCCCCTTATGAGGATTCTGATGCAGAAGACTCCATTCCTTCTGCCTCTCCTCCTGAGGAATTTTCTTTTGGGGAAACCTTGCATGCTATGAGAGAGCATTTTCAATGGCAGGGCCAGGATTTTTCAGATTCAAGGAAAAGACTAAGGACCTTTTTGCATTTACCACAGCATAGGCCTTTAGCCATTCCTCCAGTACTAACGGTTATTGATGATGCATATAATGATGCTTGTACTGCCCCTGACTCTCTTCCCCCAACCCCTGCCAAGCCCGATAGATATTACAGGGTCCCGGACACTCACTTACACTTGTATAAGGCTCCTATTGTAGATCCTGAAACCATTTCACAGGGCCCCAAAGCTGTAGCAGCTGCCTCTGCCAGAAACCCCCTCCCCTCTGAAAGAGAATCTAGAGCACTAGAGAGATGGGGTAAAAAAGTTTATACTTCTGCTACTCTTTCGGCTAGGGCCTTAAACTGTCAATTCCACATGATTCAGTATCAGGAATTTTTGTTAGACCAGCTAAATAAAAAACTGTCCTCTCCTGAACCTATAGACCGTAAGTCCCTTCAGGATTTGGTACATAACACTCAACAGGTCAGTAATCATTCCTTAAAATGCGGCTATGATGCACTGGAGGCTTCCTTTAGATCAGCTATGACTGGAACAGTGATTAGAAGGCATGCATGGTTAAAAGAACAATCCTTACCAGACCATGTTAAGTCAAAACTCCTAGATGCTCCCATGGAGAAACAAAGTTTAAGTTCCCCTGCACAGCAAGTGCTAAAGAAGGTGGAAGAAAAAGCAAAATCTGTCCAAACAGTCAAGGATTTCTTACGGGTCCAGCCTCCAAGGTTTAGTAGAAATTGGCCTTCGAAGAATTGGTCCTTTCCAGACACCTCCAGAGCACAGAGAGGCAGAAATAGGTGCCCAAGAGGCAGAGGTCAATCCAGAGGTGCCTACAGGGGACGTCAGTGGCAGCCTAACAACCAGAGAAGTACTGCCACAGATCCAGCTATGACCACTTCCACAGGACAGACACAATGACTTGACTCTGATACCGCCTACCAGGAAACAACTGGAAGCACCCTTAGGCGGAAAGCTAGCCTTATTTTCCGTAAACTGGCATTACATTACAGGAGACAAATGGATTTTACAGACCATAGACAAAGGCTACAGGTTTCACTTCCACACTCTACCAAAAAAGAGAGGAATGCCAAACCTACCACCAAACCAAAAAACAAACGCTCTAGAACAAATCAACCACCTACTAAGGATGAGAGCTATAGAAAAGGTACCTCCAATGGAACAAGGGCAAGGATTTTACTCCAGACTTTTCCTGGTACCAAGAAAAGAAAACCAATGGAGACCTATTCTCGACCTGTCCGCTCTGAACACATATCTCATTGTTCCAAAATTCAAAATGCTGACCCTACAGCAACTTCTTCCCATGCTGGGCAAGGAGTCTTGGCTGGTGACTCTAGATCTCAAGGAGGCATACCTGCACGTCCCTATACGACCAGATTGCAGAAGATACCTCAGTTTTCTTGCAGGATCAGAGCATTATCAATTCTCAGCATTGCCCTTTGGCTTATCTACTGCGCCCAGAGTATTCACGAAATGCCTGGCATCAGTAATTGCTCATTGCAGGCTTCATGGAATTCAGATTTACCCATACCTGGACGACTGCCTAATACAAGCGGACAACAAGACCAAATTAACAAAAGGTTTGGAAAAGGTTATACAACTACTGCAAGCCCTGGGATACACAGTCAACATGAAAAAGTCAAGGCTGGTACCATCCCAAAGGATAACATTCTTGGATGCAGAACTGGACACATCAAATCAGATGGCATTTCTCACAGCAGAAAAGCAAAAGCAACTACCACTCTATTTCATGGCATTAACAACACAGAACCAGCTTACAGCAAGGAAAGTCCTGCAAGCCCTGGGTTACATGGCAGCCTGCATAATATTGATACCACAAGCCAGGCTGCATATGAGGAAGTTGCAATGGTACCTAAGGAATGTATGGTCTCAACACAAGCACAGTCTAGAAGCCCAGATTCCAATAATCCCATGCCTGAAACAAGAATTCCTGTGGTGGGCTCAGGCCTGTCAGATGAACAGAGGACTGCCTTTCCACAAACCTCACCCAAGCCAGACTATCACCACGGACGCCTCAGACCTAGGCTGGGGGGCACACATGGTGGACAAGTGTATACAAGGCCTATGGACACAAGACCAGCTGAACCTTCACATAAATCTAAAAGAGATGCTGGCAGTGAAACAGGCACTACAGACATTCAGACCTTTCCTTCAACAGGGTCATTTGCTGATAAGGACGGACAACACCACAGTCGTGTGGTATATCAACAAACAGGGAGGAACACACTCATATCCTCTATGCCGGATGGCAGTGGACCTGTGGAATGTGGCCCTGAACCTCAACATTCAACTCCAGGCAATATTTGTGCCAGGAAAAGAAAATCTACTAGCAGACACTTTAAGCAGAACTACCACGGATGCCCACGAATGGATGCTGCATCCAGACATCTTCAAAACCATTACAAAGAAATGGGGACTACCAGAAATAGACCTGTTCGCATCCCCACACAACCACCAATTGAGGAAATTCTGCACAAGGACATACCACCCTCTTGCTTGGAAGGTGGACTCCCTATCCTTCAGTTGGGAAAACCTGACAGCGTATGCATTCCCACCTCTTCCTTTGATGCACAAAGTGCTACTGAAGATCAAAGAAGATCACCCAAGGATCATCCTGATAGCTCCAGACTGGCCGAGGTAGCATTGGTACCCGCTACTGAGGAGTATGTCTCGGACACACGCATGGCCTCTACCTCTAGTTCCTTTACTGCTAACACAGAACAACTACAAGATCCTACATCCAAACTTGGGGACACTGCAGCTAGCTGCCTGGAACATTACATAAGACAAAATAACCCAGATTTATCTCAGAGGGTTAAGGACATTATCCTGGAGGCTCGCAGACCCTCCACAAGGAAGACTTATTCAGCCAAATGTAAAAGATACCTCATTTGGAGTGCAGCAAAAGGAGAAAATGTATCATTAGCAAACTTAGCTAACATCCTGGAATACTTAGCAGAACTATTCCACAATGGCCTGTCTTACTCCTCCATCAAGATTCATGCATCAGCAATTTCAGCAGAATACAACATGGATCCTCCAGTCTTCTCTCATCCTCTACTCAGGCAGTTTCTGAGAGGAATTAAAAATGTAAAGCCTCCAAGGAAGCCAACTTTGCCTACATGGGACCTTAACTTTGTGCTGGAAAAGTTAACACTTCCCCCTTTCGAGCCAGCAGCAACAGCAGAATTACAGTTCTTATCTTGGAAAACTGCTTTCCTGCTTGCAATCACTTCAGCAAGAAGGGTTTCGGAATTACAGGCATTAATGGCAGTACAGCCCTTCCTTATCTTCCATCAGGATAGAGTGTCCTTGAGAACCAACCCTACTTTTATGCCAAAGGTGGTCTCCAGGGTATCATTGAACCAAGCAATCCACCTACCAGCATTCTTCCCCAACCCACAAAACAGGGGGGGAAAGATTACTACATACCTTGGACGTGCACAGGCAATTGCGCTACTATTTGGACAGAACCAAGACCAACAGAAAAACTGACCAGCTTCTGGTAGCATATGCAACAGGAATGGAAGGAAAAGCAATTTCAAAACAGACAATCTCAAAATGGATAGGAAATTGCATTAGATTTTGTTACTCTTTTCATGGAAAGGCAACTCCAGAAAACATCAGACCTCACTCCACAAGGGCTACAGCCACTACTACAGCTTTCCTACGAGGTGTGCCTACCAAAGACATTTTAGAAGCTGCTACTTGGAGCTCCGTGCATACATTTGCCAAGCATTATAATCTACCTTTATACTCCAGATCCCGAGCAGGTTTTGCAACTGCTGTTTTGCAAGGGATCTTAACTACACCATAATCACCTTAGTGCCTCCTCCCCCAGTTTGGCTATGGTATTCTGCCCATATGTTAGGACTGCAGATGCATCCTTGAAGGACATAGTACAGTTTTGTACCTACCATAAATGTAGATGTCCGAGAGGTATGCATCTGCAGTCAGGATTACCCACCCTCCTTCCCCTCTGTGGTACTCCTAGGGTATTTGCCCATCTTGTAGCTAGCTGGGGGAATCTATTATGGTGTATTTGTTTGTATATATGTACATACATGTTTATATTGTTTGCTCTCTACTATTTGGAATCTTTTGCATTTATCCAAATTTAGCCTTCCTAGAGGGCACCTGGCATCTGGGGCAAGAAACACTGAGGAAAATGGCGTTGGCTTATGCCTTTATACCCAATTCACTGCAGCTATGATGTCGGGTGAAGTGCGACATCAGCCGAGGCCAGACCCAGACTTTGGAATCCGGCCGACCGAAGGGCTGCCTGAGGCAGGACAACCCATATGTTAGGACTGCAAATGCATACCTCTCGGACATCTACATTTATGGTAGGTACAAAACTGTACTTTTCTCATTGAGCTTTCATATGCATCCTCTAACCAGACCCCTAAGTATTTACTTTTTCTTAACTGCAAAGATAGAACCTTTTTTGTTCCTTGTCAGAGGGGATATTATTTAGCTTAATTGTTTGTTTAGCCATTTTGGACTTGCACACTTAGAAACTCCTCAAATGCATCATACAGGAGGGACAAATCCTAGCATAGATGAGGTAGAAATTTCAAAATATCAGCAAATAGGTTTTAATTGCTTATGACCCCATATTCCCTTATTCTGGACTGACAGATTGAAATTTACCTACATGCATCAGATGAGACAGACTAGAAGGGGTGAGAATGAACACCCCTGCTTGCCCTTTGGATAAGATTGGGGTGGGGTGGGGGTAGGAAAGTTCTTTCTTGATTTTTAGTCTGGCAGTAGAGTCGGCACGAGTCATTCTTAGTTATATAAATCCACCTGAAACTCCATAGTTCACATCATTTCAGATATCTCTTTTCCACAGTATACCTTTATTTAAGCATATTGTGTTAATAAGACATTGATACTAAGTGTTTGTCATTCTTCTACAAGCACAGACTGATCTAACTTAATCAATGCCATCATTAAGGGTTTCAGTCACTTATCCAGTTATGCTCTAAATGTGTAGTTGTGCTACAAGACTAGTATTGGCCAGTAGTAGGATTCCAATAAACAATTCTTTCATTTCTTTTAGTATTACGAAGATTGCTGCTTCACTCCATTAGCTGGGAATTTTTTTCATTTAAAAATATTTGATGCAGTAACATGTTAGATTCCTGTTGGGCCCCCCTTGATAAATTTATGTAGGGGATTTATTCATCATATGCTTTTTTTACAGTTCGACCTCCTCCTTGCCTTGTAAATGGTTCATCAGTCCTTTAGTTTGTCCTTAATCTCAGAGGTTGTAGTTTATCAGGGGATGTCCTCATCTCTGTAGTATTTGGTCATCCAATAATTCTGTTGAATGTAGCCCTTGGTAATATGTTTTAAAAGCTGAAAGAATGTTTTGTCTGCCTTATCACCATACCTCTTCCATAGAGAAGGAGCACATCACAGCAAGGGAATTCTTCCTGTCACTGATGGTACTATGTCAAGACTGCCCATGACAAGCTACAGTGGTACTTCAGGAGCATGTTGTGCCAACACTCAGTCCTTAGAAGTGGTCATCACTGCCTTATCTTGCCAGTTGGATAATGCTGGTATGTCTCAGCTTGGGGGATACTCTTTAGTGTAGTGGAGCCTACACAATGCTGACTACAGACTCTTCAGATGTAGCTTAGGAGCCCACTTTTGGACATGTGAAGGTCCAGGACTCCTAGGATAAAGCCATAAGAGAGAGAAATGCACAGATATTGGAGATGATGGCTGCAGTCTTAGCTTTAAGAACACTCAAATTTGGGCACACTGAATTCTCCAAATTCTCAGACAGCTCCACAGTCATGTGATACATCAGCAAGCAAGAGGAACGACAGCCACTTCCTGTCCAGTATGAGTGGTGGCTGTCTTACCCTCAGGCAACCCATGTTCCTTCTCAAGAGGATGCCATAGCAGACAGGCTGAACACTTCTTAGATAAACCCACATAAATGAGTGTAGAACATGGAAATTTTACTGCATATGACCAACAGTTTGAATGTGCTAGGAAGTTAAGTTTTGCTTCCCAGGAAAACAAGCAACTGAAAAAGGTCTGCAGATCAAAAGCTGTAGTTGTTTGAAAAGTAGATTTGATGTCTCTAAATTTGAAAGGTTTATTTCTGTACACTTTTCCCCCTCCCATATCCTTGATACCACACAGGGTATTGCAGATCATCACATTGGACAAGCCAGTAGTCGTACTGATTACATGCTTCTGGCCCAAGCAAACATCGATTTTTTTCCCCTGCTGTTGAGCCTAGAAAGGGAAGAGCCCAAAATGCTTCATTAGTGTATGAACCTCTGGACACAGAAAACGGGTCACTTATGCATTGCAGCCTTACTACAGTAAGGCTGAAAGCTTGGATGACTTGAAGCTCATGCCAGCGAGGCACATATTTTTAGAGAATGTGCTAAACATTGAGGAAGGCTAAGAATTCTTAAGGGAATTGTACTTGGCAAAATGGAAGAAATTCTCCCACTGGTTCCTTTCCAGGGGACAAGATCTCTGTATAGCTGCACTTTCTCTGACCCTAGATGTTCTGTAAGACCTTTCCAATCAGGAATGCTTGTGCTTTCTCAGTGATCCATGCCTCTGCTTTTTGTTTTAATTCCAGATCCCCCCTTTTTTCCACTACCAGTAAAACAATTTCTAAAGGGGGTATTGCATCTTAGTCCACCTAAAAGGGAAATTATACAACTATGGGATCGGTTATGTTTTAGACGTTAACCTTTGCCCTCTTTGAACTTGCTGTTTGTAGCCCCTCTCAGGTAATTTTCCTTGAAGATGCTGTTTTTGGTGGCTGTGGCTTCTGTCAGGAAAACTTCATAATTGCAGGGTTCTTTCCTAATCTTCTGCAGTGATGGGGATATCCTTTATCTCAATCCTCCTTTAAGGTGGTCACAGACATCATTCTGAATCAGGCCATCCACATTCTGTCTTTTCCTTAACCACAGAATAGAGATGAAATAATGTTGCAGTTACTAGATGTACGTAGACAGCATTGATTTTACTTGCTCAGAACTAAGGAAGTCTGGGTTGACATTTGTCTTTTTTACAAGATGTAGAGAAATGAGGTCCGTTTACATTTCAACTTTGTCAGAGTTGGTGACACACTGATGTTCATCGTGTTACCCTGCTGCAGTCATCACACTTGGGTTATCCTGACGTCAGGCGGTCCCGCAGTCTGCCCGAATTCCAAAGTCTTGGTCCGGCGTCGGTTGCTGTCTCTTCTTCCCTGACGTCAGAGCTCCAGGGGTATATCAGAGGCATCCGACTCCATTTTCTTCAGTCTTTCTTGCCGCGCGGTGCCCGAAGAAGAGGCAGTTCGCAAGTGCCGGTCGGCCGACATCTGAGATTTTCGAATAGAGTTTCAGTCCGAAGTCTTCAAAGCTAAGTACCCTGTTGGGGAACCTTTTCTTGCCTCAGTCCGATGTCAGAAAAAGTTAACAATTGCATTTCTTGTGGGAAGCAAATACCTCATAAGGGCTTTCATTCTTTTTGTATACCTTGCCTAGGCCCAGACCACGACGTCACTGGTTGTCGGTTTTGTGCTAGGTTCAATAAGCTAACTATAAAGCGACGCTTTGATTTCGCACGACACTACTTTGGTAGAAAATTTAATTACACTATGCCGTCGGAGCAACAGACTACCGGCGTGCATAAAAAACGCAAAGATAGACAGACAGTCTAGATCCAAGCCAGAATCCGAGGCCTCGGCTGGGCTGGTTGCCGGTTTTCAGTGAGGTGCCTACGCAGCCCCTGGCTACCGCTGAATTGGATCCCCAGACTGCTTTGGATCCCCCAGCAGAGAGTTCTAGGCCGACGCAGCCATTTTCTTTAGGCCCTACCGACGACATTGCAGTAGGAGAAGCCGGTGCTGTAGAAACACCTTCGGTTTCTGAAGATGTCTTCAGACCGACTACTCACCATAAAATCTTATGCTAAGCTTAAGACTCCTCTAAAACCAAAAAAGCCTACACTTCAGTCACCAGGTCAAGGCCCTATGCCTAAGAAACAGATGCTTAAAATGGCTGAAGATTTGATTTCTTTGATCAGGGGTTCCCAACCCCCTCCCCCGACAAAAGGCCTAGACGAGGAGGATTGTGCCTCCTCTGATCAAGTGTCCGTTTCCTCAGGCTCCTCTGAGGAACAGGATTACTCCTTTCCCCCTTATGAAGATTCTGATGCTGAAGACTCCATTCCCTCAGCTTCTCCCCCTGAAGATTATTCCTTTGGGGAAACCTTACATACCATGAGGGAACATTTCCACTGGGAAGGTCAGGACTACTCCGACTCAAAGAAGAGGCTCCGAGAGTTTCTTTTACTCCCCCAGCACAGACCACTTGTTATTCCCCCAGTTTTGGACATTGTGGGTGATGCTTTCTTAGAATCTAGTCTAAATCCAGATTCTCTGCCTCCTGCTCCAGCCAAACCAGATAGATACTATAGAGTGCCTGACTCTCTCAAATTCCTATACAAAAGCCCTGTTGCTGATCCAGAGACCATCTCCCAGGGTCCCAAAGGGGCTAAGGCTTCTATGGCTAAAAATCCTGTACCCTCTGAAAGGGACTCCAGAGCACTAGATAGGTGGGGGAAGAAGGTTTACACCTCAGCTACTCTAGCTATGAGAGCACTAAATTGTCATTTTCACATGCTTAAATACCAGCAATTCCTAATGTCTCAAATAAAACAAAAGATGGGCACGCACCCTCAACAGTCTGAATTCAAGGAAATGCAAGATCTGTTGCATGCAGCTGAACAGGTGGGCAAACATACTTTACAATGTGGTTTTAATGCCTTGGAAGCTTCCTCTATAGCAGCTGTTACTGGGTCTGTTATACATAGGCATGCTTGGTTAAAGGAACAATCTCTGCCTGATCATGTTAAAGCAAAGTTACTGGATGCACCCTTACAGCAGGATGTCTTATTTGGGGTTAAAGCAGAGGAGATTTTAAAGAAAATGGAGGATAAGGCAAAATCTATGCAGACGGTCAAAGATTTCTTACAGGTACAGCCCCCAAGCTTCAGCAGAAATTGGCCAACAAAAAATCTGTCCTTTCCAGCTTCTGACAGACCACAGAGGGGTAAATACAGGCGCCCAAGGGGCAGAGGACAAGCACAAATCCCTTACAAACCTCGCCAATGGGGCACTGCAACACAGAAGGGAGGAGAAGACCGGTCCCAGACTACTAGAAGGCAAACACAATGACATAAACCTCAAACTGCCAAGCAAAACTCTCTTGGCAGCTCCCTTGGGAGGAAAATTAGTCCTTTTTGCAGACAACTGGCGCATCGTCACAAAGGACAAATGGGTCCTAGACTTATCTCACACGGATACAGATTCCATTTCCACACCTTGCCAAGGATAAAAGGAATGCCAAAACTGCCACAAAATCAATGGGCAGAGGCACAAAAACAAATTACAGCTCTCATGGACATGAGAGCCATTCAACTGGTACCTACACAGGAGCAAGGCCAAGGATTTTACTCAAGGCTGTTTCTAGTCCCCAGAAAGGACAATGCTTGGAGACCCATTCTGGACCTTTCAGTTTTAAACACCTTCTTGCAAGTACCCAAATTCAAGATGCTAACACTGCAGCAGCTTCTTCCCATGTTGGGCAAGAAAGCTTAGCTAGTAACGTTGGACCTCAAGGAGGCATACCTGCATGTTCCTATCAGACAAAATTGCAGAAGATACTTCCGTTTCATTGCAGGTTCAACCCATTACCAATTGTCTGCACTGCCCTTTGGCTTATCTACTGCGCCCAGGGTCTTCACAAAATGCCTGGCACCAGTAATTGCATACTGCAGACAGAGGAATTCAAATATACCCATACCTGGACGACTGTCTCATCCAAGTGGAAAGCAAGGACATTCTCTTACAACACCTGGCTTTTGTAAAACATCTAAGTTGCCTAGGGTACACAGTAAACGAAAAGAAATCAAAACTAGTGCCCTCACAAAATGACATTCCTGGGTGCCAGCTTGAATACAACGGCCCAGATGGCTTATCTGACGCCAGACAAGCAACTACAATTAACTCAATACTTCAGAACAATGGCAACAAAGACCCAACTCCCTGCAAGGAAAATTCTGCAGGCTTTGGGTTTCATGGCATCTTGCATACTACTACCATTTGCAAAACTGCATATGAGGAAATTACAATGGTACCTAAAAAGCGTATGGACTCGACACAGCCACAGCTTGGAAACAATGATACCTCTCATTCCCTGCCTTCAACAGGAGTTTCTATGGTGGTCACAGGCATGTCACCTCAACAAGGATCAGCCTTTCACCCTACCCCCAGCCAGGCAAACTATGACAACAGATGCATCGGACTATGCCTGGGGGGCACACATGGCAGGACGGTGCGTTCAAGGCATATGGACTGCAGATCAAAGGAATCTGCACATCAATCAAAAAGAAATGCTAGCTGTACAAAATGCTCTGACCGCCTTCAAGGACCTCTTACATCCAGGACAGCTCATCATAAGGACAGACATCACCACAATGTGGTACATAAACAAACAAGGGGGTACACACTCCTACCCTCTATGCAGGCAAGCAATGACCTTGTTGAACACAGCACTGGCTTACCAAGTTCAATTACAAGCTCAATTCCTGCCAGGAAAAAAGAACACCTTGGCAGACTACCTAAGCAGAAACATCATAGATCCCCACGAGTGGAAACTGGATCCACAAGTATTTGCAATGATAGCTCAAAAATGGGGGCTCCCAGACATAGACCTGTTTGCCAGTCCTCAAAACTATCAGCTAACAACATTTTTCACAAGGACTTTTCACCATCAAGCTTGGAAAGTGGACGCACTCTTATTCAGTTGGAAAATGCTAACAGTGTATGCCTTTCCTCCATTACCCCTTTTCACAAAGGTGCTACTGAAAGTCAGGATGGAGAGACCCCAAATGATACTTATTGCCCCAGACTGGCCACGCCAGCACTGGTACCCACTATTAAGGAATATGGCTCCGGGCCCACCATGGATTCTACCACAAATTACCCACCTGCTCACACATCAAGACAATCCGATTCTACACAGCCAGCTCAAAAGCTTAAATTGGCTGCATGGCAAATCACCTAAGCAACCAGCCAGCTCCTCTCTCACAAGCGGTTATGGATGTTCTTCTGGAGGCCAGTAGGCCCAGCACCAGAAAAGCCTACTCAGAAAAATGGAAAAGGTTTTGCGCCTGAAACCAAGCAAAAGGCCAAAATACCCTTCAGCCTGACATGCCTCAGATTCTGCAATGTTTAACTGAGATGTTACACAAAGGGCTTTCTTTTTCATCTATTAAAATCCACGCCTCAGCTATTTCTGCTCATTACAGCACGAATCTTCCCTTATTTTCACATCCACTCCTAAGACAGTTTCTCAGAGGGGCCAAAAACATTAGGCCTCCCAGGAGAGCACCAACACCTACTTGGGACCTCTACTTTGTTCTGGAAAAACTCACGCTACCTCCTTTTGAGCCAGCTTTCTCAGCTGACTTAAAGTTTATATCATGGAAGACTGCCCTGCTGCTAGCAATTACTTCAGCTAGAAGAGTTTCAGAGCTTCAGGCACTAATGGCAGTAGAGCCTTTCCTCATTTTTCATCAAGACAGAGTTTCTCTATGAACTAACCCCTCCTTTATGCCTAAGGTGGTATCCAGTGTGGCTCTAAATCAAACCATCCATTTACCCACCTTCTTTCCAAATCCACAGAACAAAGGAGAAAGACTCCTGCATTCCTTGGACATTCACAGGCAGCTATGTTACTACTTGGATAAAACTAAGGTTTTCAGAAAATCTGACCAGCTTTTTATATCCTATGCTACAGCATCACAAGGAAAGGCCATCTCAAAACAGACCATTTCCAAATGGATAGGACATTGCATACGTTTTTGCTACACCCACCATGGAAAACCAGTTCCTGCTAGCATAAGGCCCACCTCTACCAGGGCAGCAGCTACATCTACAGCCTTCCTCAGGGGGGTGCCAACCAAGAATATTCTGGAAGCTGCAACTTGGAATTCAGTACACACCTTCACCAAACATTACCACTTACCACTTTAAGACTAGAGCTGGCTTTGCCACTGCAGTTTTGCAGGGCCATCTAACCTCCTCTAACCCTGTTTGACTCCACCTCCCTTCCTTAGCTTTGGGATTCTACCCAAGTGTGATGACTGCAGCAGGGTAACACTATGAACATAGTACAGTTTTGTACCTACCATAAATGTAGATGTTCGAGTGTATACCCTGCTGCAGTCCAGGTTACCCTCCCTCCATCCCCTCTGAACTAGCTGAACTTATCTCTACCACTCTATCCTATACTACCTCTGTGGTCTATTTTGCTTGTGCCTAAGGGTTTTTTTTTTTTTTTTTTGCCTACCTATTAGGGGTATTAGGGGCACCTGACATCTGGGGCAAGAAAAACTGAAGAAAATGGCGTCGGATGCCTCTGATATACCCCTGGTGCTCTGACGTCAGGGAAGAAGCGACAGCAACTGACGCCGGACCAAGATTTTGGAATTCGGGCCGACTGCGGGGACCGCCTGACAGCAGGATAACCCAAGTGTGATGACTGCAGCAGGGTATACACTCTAACATCTACATTTATGGTAGGTACAAAACTGTACTTTTACTGTTTCTGTGTAAAAGGTTAAGCCCTTAGCAGTGCATGTTAAAGTGTGCATTACTAAAACAGCAACCACAACTTTCTTCAGGGAAGTTAGTACATTCTAATATTTTGGACACAGCTGATTATTAGGTCTACATGTTTGTCAAATTAAGAAATGTAAACAAGTAATATAAACCAAACTGCAACTCAGCTTCCCGGATCAATGAAGGCAGTCCTTATCAAGTGGGTACCACCAATAATTCCACCTTATGGTTCGAAGAATAATAATTCCAAAACGGACTCGACACCAAAATGGTTCAAAGCTTTATTACACAAAATAACTTCAGATTTAGCGCTTTCGTCTCCTTACCAGAGACCTCTTCAGAATCAATTAATAACCACTGACATCACATATTTATATCATACTAATCACAGTTAATTACCTCCAATAAGTCAATTTACGTAAATGAAATCAATTGTCTTAAAAAATCTTTGTATCAAAAATCTGTCCCAAAGGTAGAAAATAACTAAGTTAGATAATATAAATATTCTGCATTCCTCCAAAAAGGAAAGTATTAATGAAAATTAACAAAAATATATAGTCGAAAATATTGTGCACATTGTACATATAAATATATATGCATAAATATATGAATGAATGAAATGTATAACAATGAATGTATAACAAAAAATATATATCAAAAAATATATATCAAAATCAAAAAATATATCAAAATAAAAAACAATGCAACCTATCAAAACTCTGGTACCACACAGAATTTTCAACCACAGGTGTATATAAATACTTATAAAATATATATATAGAATATATAATAATATAATGTGTAAAATTAATAGAAGTGTTAAAAAATAATGTAGTATAATGTTAAAATAGTAATTGATTAGTAACTATATGCAAAAATGTATGGGTAGATAAATATCCATAAATGAAATATATAAATATAAATGTATAAATATATAAATATATAGTACATAAATATATAAATGTAAAAATATAAAATATGTATAAAAACTGTATGTTTGCTATAAAATATGTATTGTTTGGAAATCATGACTCTAATGATAATTTATTAATAACATTATTGTTGTGTACTTTTTTAGGGTCTTGCGATAGCAATTTTAAGGTTGGTGTGATAGATATATGATCGTTGAGACCCTTCCCACTGCATGCATCCATCCATGAAATTTTAGACAGTTGTCTATTGTGACTCCTAGAAGTTTAGTTTGATCGACTGGTTCAACTTTAGTGCAGTTGGAGGAGTAGATGGTGAGTGCGGGAATAGTTGTTTTTGGCTTTATTAGTGGAAAAGAACAAGCTTAGTTTTTTTTTGGGGGGGGGGGTTAGTATGAATTGGTTTTTGGTGAGGTAGTTTTCTGCGTCTTGGAGTGATTTGTGGTGTTGCTTGTTCAAGAAATGTTGGAGCAGAACAGATAAGGGAGGCATTGTCAGCGTATTGGATGATCGAGGCTAGTTGGGTTGCAGTCCTTGGGTTATTGGTGAATATGATAAAAAGGAGATGCCCAAGGATGGAGCCTTGGGGAACTCCGACAGAGATGGGTAGTAGAGGGGAGAGGTTATTTTCCCATTTGGTGGACTTCTATTAGTAAGAAAGCTGTGCAACCAGGATAAGGAAAGTAGGCTAAGGTTATGTGTTGCTAGTTTGTTGAGAGGATTTTGATGAGAAACTGTGTCAAAGGCTTTAGATATAGCAAGGAAAATAGAAGAAATGAGTAGGCCTTGTTTTTTGAGGAGGTTAACAGTGTTGGTGAAACTTATTAGTGCGGTATTTTGTACTATGTGTAGGCCAAAAACTCTGCTGAGAGCTAGATAAAAGGTTGTTGTTAAGGAGGTAGTGTAGGAGGAATTGATGAATACATTTCTCTAGGATTTTGGCTAGGGAAGAGCGAATAGCGATAGATCGACAGAGAAGTCTCTTAGAGGGGCCACTTTTATGTAGGGTGATGATATGAGACTTTCCAGAGGATAGGTATTTATTCTGAGATGGGGTGATTTAATTAGTATTGATACGGGGTAACGGAAGAAGCAGCAAGTTTTGAGAAATAATTTGGAAGCTGATTGGCAACAGGAGATGATAGCTTTAATTTGGTTAGGAGCTTTTTATGTAGCGTTTCTATGGGCTTAATGGTGAATGAGTTGGGGTTAGAGTCTATAGAGATGGGAACTCTTGGGGCAAGTTGGCATTATTGTTTGAGGGATGTAATAGATTTGATGAAACGTGAATTGAACTGGGAAGCTAAGCTGTCAGTAGTGTTAGTGGTTGATGGTGATGGGGTAGTGGACCAACCAGGATTTAGGAGTTTTTTTAATACTTTGCCAACATTTTTGTGGGTTGTTCTCATGTTTTTGTTGGGATGTGAGGAAGTAAGATTTTTGTTGTCAAGGTTAATTTGTTTTTTTGGCTTGGTTCGTATTTTTTGATGAGCAATTAGGTCAGCTTTGTTTTTGGTATATTGGTAAATTGACCAGTCGCTCTCTCTTTGAGTAGTATTTTGATATCCCTAGTCAGCCATGGAAGTTGTTTGGTTTTGGTGAGAATTTTCCTAATAGGAGCCAAGTTTAGAATTTTGAGGAAGGTATTGTTAAGGTATTCAACTGTGAGATCTAACTGGAGGGATTTTAAGGGTGTCCTGTCACATTGCTTAGAGTGTGTTGAATAAGGGAGAGAAGTTTTTTTTTGCTACGGATGTGCTTATATATGATATTGTTGAGGGTATGAATCCATTTTCTGAGAAGAAAGGTAGGTAAGTGATCAGTTAGGGTGTTTGGAAGTCAGCCTGTTAAGTGACCTAGGTTGGGTTTATTTATTAGTATCGGAGGGTTTTTCGATATGAGTGGGAGTGCTAATATTTTGAATGAAGCTATAGAGGTTGATAAAGTTGTTGGGGTTATCAGAGGAACAGGTTAGCCAGTCTAGGTTGAAATCATGTAGGGCTATTGTTTCGTGGTTGAAATTGGAAGATGCCCAGCAGAGAATGTTTTTAATGCCAGACAAGTTGTTTCCTGGGCATAGGTAGATGGTGATTATAATTGTAGTTTTATGGGGATTGATTTGTAGGTGTGCGGTTATTAATTTGGAGTTGGGAAGGTCTTGTGGTGTGCAGTTGAGTTGTTCTATCTTGAAGGGAGTCTTTTTAAACATGATAGCAATGCCACCCCCTCGCTTTTCTCATCTCTCAAGTCTGATAATGTTGTGACCTTTGGTTAAGATTTCTTCATCTTTTATATGGGGTTTTAACCAGCTCTCAGTTATGATAGCAGTATCACATGAGTAGAGGGCAAGAGCAGCATGGAATTCATGTAGTTTATTTATTGTGCTTCTTAGGCTGAAATTAATAATAGGTTGGAGCTGCTATTTTTTGTGTACTGGAGGTTGCCTGAGAGGAGATTGAGGTCTTGAGTGCCTGGGTAAGTGTGTGGGGGGGGGGGCAGGGAAAATGAGTAGATTTGGAGGTGTGGGCACTGGGTTTGGATGTATAACCTCACATAGTTTAATCTGTGAGAGAATATAGGAGGTGGTGTGCAAGTTTGGATAACAGTCTGTAATATTTGTATGAAGGGAATGGTGGTGGATTGGTGCAGAGTATTTGTAAATAAGGAAAAGTGTATTGCTGTTATATTCTTACAGAGAAATGAGTGTTTATATTGGGTTGGGTGAGGTTTGAATTATAAGAGGTTGTGTTGGAGATGTGGAGAGTAGGGTAGTAGGTACCATTGTGGGCTAGAAAAAGTGTACAAACTAGAGGAAATATAGGAATTAGTTTGTTGCAAGCATTGTAGAAGAGGTAGAAGAATAAGTGAGGGAGTGTGAAGGATAAGAGCAAAACTCAAGTATAAGATGGTGTATTGGGGAGGGGTGGGTGTGTAGATGTAATAGTAGGGAGGGGTTGAAGGGTGAGGGGAAGTGGGTGTGGAAATGAGGAGATTACGAGAGAGGATAATTGGATTGGAGGGAGTCGTTAGAGTAAGTGTAAGTTTCTGGGAACGGGGGTGGGGTGGGTTGCAATGGGGATAGGGTAGGGGAGCAGTGTGTGCCTGAGCGAAGCGAGGGTGAAACGGAGTGGGTTGAACCACAAAGTGGAGTAAAAGCAGCGAGAGAGACAATCAGCTTAATGTGTAAAAACAGGTTGGAGTGATTATTTTAGCTTATTTCATCCTGCTAGAAGTTTAATTTCTATGAAGAAAATAGATTGTAGGGGGTTAGGCAGACTAGTGGCTGTGGGTTTATCCGGGTGCTTGGAAATGCAACTATTATAATCAGAAATGCTGGCTGGAAGAGAAATAATAAGAGTAAAAGATTGCTTTTTGGGAGGGTTCTGCAGAGTGGATTGCTAATGGTGTTGAAGCCCAGTTAGTGTGTGTATGTGTGTGTGTGTGTGTGTGGGGGGGGGTCCTGTAGCGTGTACGCTGTGGTAGTGGCTTACAGTAAGTACAAGTACAATTTAGACCTACACGTCTGATTTTAGGAAGTTCTTTATTTGGATGTTGGACCATGCCCAACATGAAGTATATCACTTCTCACCTCTTGGGGTTGTTTCTGTTAACTGTTCCTAACTGTAAGTTGGATAGGTGGGAAGATATGTTTTGGGATTAAAAAACTGGAGGGAAAAAATATAGTGCAGTAGGCGGGGAATGGAGAAGGCTAAAACAATTAAAGCTGAATAATAGGTTTAATAAAACTAATAGAAAATTGTATAGTGCAGTAACTGAAATAAAAGTACAGCAAAATGGTGTAAAAGCACAAACTTTAGGTCTGCATTACAAACTGGTAATAGCAAATCTTTAGGAAAGTTAAGTACGGACAGTAAGTGACAGAAACATGCAGTAAAACACTTGTAAATTACATCGCTACCTGATTGTTTGCATGCATTAAGCATTACTCTTGACCAAAAAAAGCATGCAGTAATTACAGCAAATGCGATCTTGTTAAAGTCCGACTGTTTCTGTTGTACACTAATGGGTAAACAGCTGATATGAGTGTTTAAAAAAAAAACTTTTACATTGATTCTGTGATATTGTAGCCCAGTGAGGCGCAAGCTTTTTGACTGTATGAAGTAATCATTTCTATTCCAGTGTATGCAAGCTGGGTAGGAGGATGGCAATTTTCAAGTAAGCCAATATTTAATTTTCTTTACACCGACTGCATCAGTTTAAGTGGCATGTAGATTTTTCATGTCTTTTTTTTTTATTATTTTAAATTATCCAATGTTCATAGTAGTTTTGGATGCTTGCTCATTCACTTGTAGCTCAGAAATACTGCCAGAATTCATTATATTCATAAAGCTGACTGCTTCATTTGGTAACAAAACTGACTTGGACTATACACATCTCTTCACTGTGTCCTGAAAATCATTCAGCATAAAAGAGCGATTGGAATATTTATGTTTGCATATATTTAAGTAAATGTACTTAGGTTTGTAAGAAATCCAGTCCAAAAAAAAAAAACAACAAAAAAGTTTGTGTTTGCTGGTTGTGCAGGGTTTACTTGAAAGCTATTTCCTTACCAGTTATGTTTTGGCTGCAAGCAATCCCCTTTTCCCATTGTGACCTAAAATTCTGTTTTGGCTTTAACTTTTAATGTTCTCGTTCTATGTTAGGTTTTATAAGCTGGGTATACTAGTTAAATGATGGGCAGAGGTGTATGCAATATGAAACTGCAACTCTCTCAAAGTGGGGACTGGGTAGTCTGAAAAATGCATGTTAATACTGGGCTTGAGTAAGTCAGAAATGCATCTTAAGTTAGTTACTGTGATGTGTGCATGCAGCAGAACAGTGTGTGGATTTAATAACAGAATTTTTTTACAAATACTTTGCTGCAACTGTTTCAGACTTGAGTATACAAAGATGATGTTAATATTGTCAAGATCAACAACAGAGGTTTGAGATAAACGTCTGTTAAATAGTTTTAATTTGTGTATGTGTGTGAACATAATTACTAGATATGTAAAATATTACTTCAGTGTTGAATATGAGAAGAAATGGGTTCTCAGTAGGTGAAATGGTGCATTAAACTTGTACCTATGATCAGCAAGAGGTGTCAATAAGATTACATGGTGCAAAGTTGTCAGGTCAGTCTGGCTTCAGCCTGTGGGACTTTGGATCTGACTCGGATCAGACAAGGGCCAGTTCTAAAGTCTTTAGCCCAATTGAGTCTGCCACGCATACCCATAACTCCGCACTCTTCCATCAACTCTCCAGGTCAAGTTTGCCACCATTCAGGTTTGCAGTTTGATCTTGGTTCTGTTTGAATTTCTCCTTTTTTGAGAAGTTAGTGTATTGATTTGGTGAGAGTTTGCTGATATTCTTCGTATTTCACTGTTGCAGTCATCGCACACGGGTTATCCTCCAGGGGTAGCCCTCAGTCAGCCCATATATCAGAGGCTTAGTATTTCTGCGTCGGTTGCTGTCGCTTCAGGACTGACGTCAGGTCGTCAGTGGTATAAAAACAGGCAGCCGACACCATTACATCAGTCTTTCTTTCCGAGGAGCTCGAAGCAGAAGCAGTTCACACGAGTGCCGGTCGGCCGCTACCTGAGTTTTCATTTCCGAAATTTAATCCTCTTGAAGTCTTCTAAAGCTAAGTACCCCATTGGGGATCCTTTTTTCTTGCTCTAACCGATGTCAGAAAAAGTTAACAATTGTCTCGCCAGTGGAAAGCAAGTACCACACCAAGATTTCCATTCTTACTGCATCACCTGTTTAGGCCCAGACCACAATGTCCCTCACTGTCAGTTTTGTGCTTTGTTCAATGCCTGAACTATTCGTCGTTGGGCCCTTATTATAGCTGAATACTTTCGTTCTCTATCTCCGTATTCTGAAATGGCTTCGGTAAGCCAACTGACTACCGATTTTCTGAAAAAACGTAAGTATAAAGACAGAGACGGACCACACAGGTCCAAAACTGCCGATGACGCTTCCTTTAAGCTAGTCGCCAGTTCGCCAATACTCAGTGAGGCGTTTTCGCAGCCCCTGATGCCCGCTTTGGATTTACAGGCTGCTACTGAGACCCGTTCGGAATCTGGTATGCCGCAAGACTCTTTGACTACAGAACCTATGGATGTATGTGCCTTGGATGAGTCCGGAGCCGCTGTGCAGGCACCGGCTTCTGAGGACATTCTTCGCACTACTGATATTCGACACAAACCGACTTTTCACATCTTCAGTTCTTTCTAAAACTACCGAGTTTCTAAGGCCAAGAGTACGAGCTACACCTAAAAAAACGATGACCCCAAACTCATGCGCCAGCTTCCTTGCCACAATCACATATGCTTAAAATGGCAGAAGGACCTGATCATGCTGATTAGGGGAAGCCAGCCTTCCCCTGCAAAAAGAGAGAGACTTGTCCCCAACAGCTTTATCTGACCAAGAGTCCGACGACTCTGAGGTTTCTGATTTTGCCTATGAGGATTCTGATGCAGAGGAATCCATTCTTTCTGCCTTCCCTCCTCTGCCTCTCCTCTCCAAAGTAGTAGTAAAGATCAAACAGGACAAACCAAGGATGATACTGATTGCACCAGACTGGCCACACCAACACTGGTACCCCCTCTTGCATAGTGTGTCACAGCTGGCCTTATGGCACCTACCTCACACCCTTGCCCTGCTCTCTCACCAGGAGAGCCAGATTCTGCACCCCCAGCTTTAAACCCTGAACCTGACAGCCTGGCTAATTACCTAATCTCTCTCCGTTACCATCCCTCAGTAAACAAGTGTTGGATGTCATTTTGGAGGCAAGGAGGCATAGTACTAGAAAATCTTATGCTGAAAAATGGAAAAGATTCTGTGCATGGAACCAAACTCAAGGGATGGACACTGCAGCGCCCAATTTACCTCAGATTATTCAATACTTAACTGAGATGCTTCACAAGGGCCTTTCCTTTTCCTCCATCAAAATTCATGCCCCAGCCATTTCAGCTCATTACAACACCAAACCACCCCTCTTTTCCCACCCACTGCTCAAGCAGTTCCTCAGAGGGGCCAAAAACTTAAGACCACCCAGGAGAGCCCCAACTCCAGTTTGAGACCTTAATTTTGTATTGGAAAAACTCACTCTTCCTCCTTTTGAGCCAGCTGCAACTGCAGAGTTAAAATTCTTTTCTTGGAAAACAGCTTTCCTTTTAGCAATCACTTCAGCAAGGAGGGTATCTGAATTACAGGCCCTAATGGCATTGGAGCCTTTCATCATCTTTCATGCGGACAGGGTGTCCCTCAGGACCAATCCCTCTTTCATGCCCAAGGTGGTATCCAGTGAGGCTCTTAATCAGTCCATTAATTTGCCAACCTTCTTTTCTAATCCTCAGAGCAAAGGGGAACAGATACTGCACTCCTTAGATGTGCACAGACAACTTAGATTTTACTTGGACAGGACTAAACCTCAAAGGAAATCTGAACAACTGCTGGTGGCATTTGCTGCAGGGGCAGAGGAAAGGCTATTTCAAAGCAAACCATTTCAAAATGGATAGGCCATTGCATTCATTTCTGCTGTAAGCACCATGGAAAACCTATCCCATATGGGGATTAGACCCCATTCAGCCAGGGCTGCATCTACCTCTTCAGGCCTTTTCAGAGGTGTCCCTGCCAGAGACATCCTATAAGCTGCTACCTGGAGCTCTGTACATGCTTTCACCAAGCATTACCATTTACCAATTTTCTCTAAATCCAGAGCTGGCTTTGCCACTGCAGACTTGCAGGGCCTTATAGCTGGTCCTAATGCTATCTAAATTCCTCCTCCCATCCTTAGCTTTGGAAATCAACCCAACTACCATAAATGTCGATGTTCGAGTGTATTCACTGTTGCAGTCCTGGTTACCCTCCCTCCAGCCCCCTGACGACTTTTGGCTATAACTCTATTCTCCTCTACTATACTTAAAAGCTTTTTGGTGTATTTGCTTTTTTGTTGAAGGTTTAACCTTGTATATTTATATTTAATTGCTTCCCATTAACGGGGCACCTGACATCTGGGGCAAGAAAAACTGATGTAATGTCTTCAGCTGCATGCTTTATATTCTTGACTACCTGACATCACGGAAGATGAGAAAGCAACCGACGCAGGACCCAAGACTTTGATAATCAGGCCAACTGAGAGCTACCTGCGAGCAGATAACCCAAATGTGATGACTGCAACAGTGAATACACTCAACATCCACATTTATAGTAAGTGTACACAACTGTACTTTACTAGTCAGGTTTGCACCAGGGGCAAAGGGAAAGGCCATATCAAAACAAACTATCTGCAAATAGCACACTGTATACATTTCTGTTACAGATACCATGGGAAACCACACCCTCAGAGGGTCAGAATGCATTCCACTAGGGCAATTTCAACCTCTGCAGCCTTTCTTAGAGTAGTTCCTACCAGGGACATTCTGGAAGCTTCAACTTGGAGTTCTGTTCATACCTTCACCAAGCATTACCACCTGCCTATCTCTTCCAAATCCTGGGCGGGATTTGCAACCGCAGTCCTGCAGGGCATACTAGCCAGCCCCAACTCTTCTCGACTGCCTCCACCCTTTCTTCAGCTTTGGGGATCAACCCAAGTGTGATGACTGCAACAGTGAAACATGAAGAACATAGTACAGTTGTGTACACTGAGCATAAATGTAGATGTTAGAGTGTATTCACTGTTGCAGTCCTGGTTTCCCACCCTCCAGCCCCCTTGTCTCTATCTCGCTCCCTCTTTCTCACTCCTTACAGGGCTATTGGTATTTACCTTTTACCGGTGGTGATTCTCCACCGTAACTTAGCTCCCTATTTTGGGGCTCCTGACATTTGGGTCAAGAAGCACTTCATGTAATGGCATTGGCTGCCTGTTTTTATACCACTGACTACTTGACGTCAGTCTTGAAGCGACAGTAACCAATGCAGAAATACTAAGCCTCTGGTATTCGGGCCGAATGAGGGATACACCTGTCAGGATAACACAAGTTTGATGACTGCAACAGTGAATACACTCTAACATCTACATTTATGGTAAGTGTACACAACTGTACTTTCCTTTACCCTTGGTTTGTACCCTTTTATGATCTTTATCTTTCTACATAATTAGGTATATAATATCTTTTGCCTTGTCTGTTTCTCCTTCCTGTCCTTTTGTCCGGTCCTAGTTGTGCTTTGTGTTGTGTGGAGTCGTGTATCGTCATAGTAGCTTGGCTTATTTAAAAGTGTTTTCTGAAGGCACAAGTTGACTTCACATGGTGAACTCTTAGTGTGTGCATTGTTTGGGTCTGGGGGAATCTTGATTCTGAATACTGCACTTGTGAACATTTTGGTACTAGGACCATCAACAAGCATAGGGTCAAGTATGTGATGAAAGGGCTTCTGTCTTTTGGTTCTACTACTTCGGCCTCTGTTTCCTGGTTTCTTCTCCCTCTGCTCCAAAGACTGTCTGAGAAGCCCCGATAGAGAGAATGCAGACATCCCAAAGGGGATCTCAAGAGGTCCTCTTCTTCTTTTGGGCTTACTCCCTTGGGCTTGCCATACCTGAAGGGCCTATGACTTTCAGGTCCTCCAGCTGCCCCTGCTCCGATATCGGGCTTGACATCAGTGCCAAAAATTGGTAAAACTTCTCCAGCTCTAAGCTTTCCTAACCCTTTCTTGATTAAAGTTGTCCATTCAGGTAGAGTAGCTTCCCCTTTTACTTCAAGTACCCCACCAGAGCAGTTACCACAAAGGTTTGGCATGGGGGGTTCACAGGTAGGTACTAGGCTATTGGCCCTAGGGCCTATATAAGCCTAACCAAACAGTACCCTGGCTTACACCACCCAAGAAAATTATTTTCCTGTGCCCCGGTCAAGCAGAGCCACAGAAGTGATCCCCTGGGTGAATTTCCTATCTCCTATCCAAACATCAAGATTTTTCTTGAGTGCTAATGAGGAGCTTTGTTTGATATAGATGGGTAGTTTGTTCCAGAGTATGGGAAGTCTCTGGGACAGGAATGTATCCCTCCAGCATGTTCTGTTTATTGTGGTGACAAGGTTTAGGTCCCTAGAGAGTGTAGCTAGGAGGGATTGGGATTTCTTTAAGTGGAGCATGTCCAACAGCTCTGGGTTTGACAATGCTTTGTATGTTTGGCAGAGATTGCCTCTGAGTAGGCGATATGCGACGGAGTAAAGCTGGAGTTTTTTGAGACTGTCTGCGTAGGGCATCTGTTTGAGGCCGGTAATCCTTTGCGAGTTATTTCTGCAGCCTTTCCAGTTGTTGGTCTTGTGAGGTGCATACTAAAAGGGGTGTTGTACTCTATAATGGGTCTAATGAGTGATGAGTAGAGGGGAACAATGACCTCTTTTTTTTTTTCCTGGATGAGAAACCTTTTGTGATGAGGTGTGCCATGTAAAAGGATTTCCTGACTACTGTGGCGATGTGATTATCAAAGGAGAGACTACTGTCTACCTGTGTCCCAAGGTCTCATCACACTTTTGTTGTTAAGTAGACTACCGCCTATGTGGTAGTTCATGGGTACAGAGTTTTTACCAAAAGGGATGACAATGCACTTTTTGGCATTGAGCTTGAGGCCATGGCTTTGACACCAGGCATCTGTCTAAATGAGGCCCTTTTGTAGGATGTCCACATTATTAGGAGTTTTGATTATGGCTCCTAGTTTGCAGTAATCTGCGAACTTTGTTAGCCAAAGACATTCTGTTAGCCTATATTTCAGAGAAGTAGATACTAAACAGGAGAGGATCCAGGACTGAACCCTGTGGTACTCGTTACTGGTCTGTAGTTGGATTTAGAGTCTGCTACTTTCACAGTGTGGGTTCTGTCAGTGAGCCAGTTGGCAACCCATCTTGTGACATAGGGATTTATACCTAGTTTAGTGAGCTTATCTATAATTCCAGAGTGGGGGATGGTGTTGAAAGCCTTGGCGAGATCTAGATAGGCTGTGTGAGCCACCTTATCCTCATCTGTGGCTTTGGTGACCACTTCAGAGAAGTCTGTCAGGCTTAGGAGACATGATCTGCCTTTTACAAACCCGAACTGGGTAGGGTCCAGAGTTTGGAGATTACCAGTGTCATTGTTTATAAGTTCCATGATGATACGTTCCATAGCCTTGCAGACCAGGCTAATGGGGCGGTAGTGCCCGGGGCCTGTGGTGGCTCCCCCTTTGTGGAGTGAGATAACCATTGCTGTGTGCCATTCAGTGGGCACAAAGCCTGAGGTGAGGCTGTGATTTAACATAGTACTTAGGTGGGGTGCCAGTTCGTTCTGTAGTTCGTGTAGAATGCAGCCTGGGATGTTGTCAGGGTCCCATGGATGCTGTGTTCTTGGTTTTGGAGAGTGTGTTTTTTACCTGTGCAGCCGTGATTACAGGAATTTTACATTCTTCCGGTATAGAGATGGGCCCTTGAGGGGATGAGATAGAGGTAAAGTTAGCACTGAACCTATCTGCCAGGATGTTACCAATATCATTTGTTTCTATATATTTAGTGACATTGTGCTGTAACTCAGAGCAGGTCTGATTGTTGCCATTGAGATTCTTGACAGCTGTAGAATGCTTTATGGTTGTCTTTAGAATCAGTGACAATTTTGTTTTCGTAACTAGCTTTGGAGGATTTTGAGGGATCTCAGCTTCTTAATGAGGCTGACCACGGAGTTCCTCCAATCATGGGATTTTACTCTTTTTTGCCACAGTTTTTCTTCTGTTGTAGAGTTTGTTTATGGCAGGGGACCACCATATTGGCTTCCTTTTTTTTGAGGATAGCATCTTGGTTCTGTTAGGGACTGCACAATCCATGCACTCGTGTAAGTGGTTATAAAGTATATTTATATAGGGTTCAGCAGCCGTACCTCTATTGTCAGTCAGCATGGGTGTCGTGAAGTTTGCCACTTCTGTCTTAAGAAGTGTGAAGTTGGCTTTGGACAAATTATTTACAGTGGTTTCCTTAATGGGGGGGGTGGGGGGGTTGGGATGTGGATTTCTAGGGTGATTAGCTTGTGGTCGGATGTGACCAACGAGGAATTGACCTCTGGTGTGGAACACCAGTTGCCCGTGTTGGTAATGACCAGGTCTAGGATATTGCTGCCCGTGGTGGGGGTGTGGATAAGTTGATCCAAGGTGTTGGACTTTATGAATTCCAGAAAACATTGAGCACAGGAGTTGGTACATGAGTAGTTTTCCCAGTTAATGGTGGGGTAGTTGAATTCGCCCATTATTAGGGTGTTAGGTTGTACCCTAATATTTCCCAGTGTATCAAGAAATGAGTGGGAATCCTGGGGTATGGTGGGGGGTCTGTAGCAAGCTACAATTTGGATTGAGGTCTTGCCCAGAGTTGGTTGCACTTGGATAATCTCGGATGTGTTATGCTGAGCAACTAGCCTAGAGGTGTGGATATCCTTAATGAATATGGACACGCCTCTGCCTTTAGTGTGTCAGTCCAGGTTAGGTGGCCGAAAGGTGTGGTATGAATTATAGCCTGGTAATGCAGGGGTGCTCTCTGGAGTCTTAAACCAGGTCTCTGTCACTGCACAGATGTCAATGTTCTCCATTTTAAGGAGCGCCTAGAGTGAGTGCATTTTCTAGTTTAGACTACTAGCATTAAGTAGCATTACCCTCAGATTTTGCTTGCTTGTACCTGTTACGGTGGTAAATTTGTCATTTGAACGTTGCCTAAAAAAGGCACTATAGGGATGGCAAGAGCCTTGGTCAGTTTCCGGAATCTTGGCGACCGGTTCAGGGCATCTCTGGCAAAGCATCGTAGTTTGTCGATCATGTCATCCCAGGCAGACAGATACTGTATCCCCTTAGAATAACACCAGAAGCTTAGCCAATTGTTGAAGTCAATCATTTTGTCCTTCTACTGTGGTATCATTCTGGGTGATGGGCAGAATGCTGCTCAGAGCTAGGATCATACCTGCCTGGGCTACAAAATCGGACAGCTCCTCCATGTCTCTCCATGTAGTCCAGGGAGGTACGTCTCAGGTCATTCACACCAACATGGACAATGACAGAGTCATATTTGTACTTGTGGAGTGACCCGAGTGTGTGCGTTATGTGGTGGTTACTGGCACCTGACAGGCAGCTGACCGTAACTTTCTACTTGTTTAGCCTGGTGAGTGGAGCATCAGTGTGCCTGACTATAGAGTCACCTATGAGTAGAGTGTTGGGTACGTTGTTATGCCTTATGGGCTGTGGTTGAGTGGCACACTGAGTTTGTGGACTATGTGTCATTTGGGTTATATTGGGGGGTGGAGGTTGCTTGCGTTTCTGCTTTGGAGGTCCCTGTTGCTTGGGTAGATTTTTATTGAGAGCCTCCGTGAATGTAGGTGTGTTTCGTGTGTGTGTTTTGGTGGTGTAGGTTTTGAGGGACTATGTGATGATTGTGGTGTGGTGCAAGTGTTCACATTCATCTCTTGACTGTCTAGTCCAGTCTTGGGTGAAGAGAGCTTTGCTTCCAGTTTGGCTATCTAAGTGCATCTCTCTCAAGTTGTAGTGTTGGGTGGTAAGAGGAAAGGGACATGAGGCAATTGCTGCATTGCCCCAAGATGCCCAGACTCATCAGGTAGACAGGAGAAAACACCGGGAGCTAACACTTAGATATGCCTGGATAGGTGCTTATTTAAGTACTAAAAACTGTCTAGACAAGTGAGGAAAGTTGAGTGCTGTAGTAATTTGTAGCTTATTTAGTGCTTACAATGAGTTCTGAACAAGTGCTGAGCTCAAAGAAACAGATTTGAGTGCTGAAACTAGAAAACTGGCTAGTTCTAAGAAACAAAATTAAGCTAGAAGGCTTCCCTCCAACAGAGAATGGCTTGGGGGCTCAGAAGTTTACAAACAGTCCTGGATGCAGCATATCTCTATCTGGACTAGACAATTTACAGGAAAGGCAGGAAACAAGCTTAGAAATTTATTTTTTTTTTGTAAAGGGGAAAGTAGGAGCAGAAACTAAGTGGGTTGACCTTCTCAAATGTTCTTCCTGGATTAGATAGAATGAGGTAATGACACTATACTGGGAGGAGTGTCCCAGATCAAATTTGCAGTAGGGGCGAGCAACTGCAAAGCCACCAGAGAATGCTTTTAACTGCAAACAAGTTATATGATACGCTCCTTAGCAGGAAATCAGAGCAAACAAACCCAACCATATGCTTAACAATTGTAGAAAATTTCTAGTTAGTACCTCACACACAATGAAACTAGCTAGAAAAGTATATGCAGACAATAAAAGTGCTGTAAATAACTCATAAAAATAAGCAAAAAAAAAAAGGATACTTAATGTTCTACATCACGGATTAGTTGGTTCAGTGCCCTTCCTCCGATTAGCTCAGTCTTCTTCCAAGTGACTTTTTATGCTCTGTTCAGTGGCTTCTTCTGTCTAGTCATTGAGGCTGGTGGGCAGCTTAAAAACCTCTAATCTAGAACAGCTGATAAGGTCCGTTTTGCAGGTGCAGATGCAGTTAGGCTGTGTTCCTTCATGTCTGGCACTGGGGCCTTCATCTCCATCCATCTAACTTCCTCCCTTGGCCATTTCAGATCAGAGGTCTTCTGACCTGGAGGGTGGAAATTCAAACTGGACCCGATCTAACTGCTTTGGCCATCTTTGACTCTGTCCTTTTCCTTGGTAGCCTAGATCCAAGCTGTGGTGTTGTGGTTGACTGTTCGTGCTTTAGGTTAGTCATTTCCACTTGGGGATTCAGCTTTGGACAATTTGGTGCCGATCTCAATGTGTGGTCTACGTGCTGTTCCCTCTGGTTTGGGGCTGTATGTGGTACTCTCAGGTTCTGGGATCCTTGGACCAGACAGGTCAGCCACTGCTTTGGCCTTTGAAGTTGTAAAGGATGTTCTCTGGATAGAAGGGTCTGATTTCTCCAGCTGGCACCCCCCTCCCTTTCTTTGTCATCATCTGTGACCAGTCATCAGTTTGTTTCTGGACAGCCTACTTCAGCCATCCTCCAGTCTGCCTACCAGCGGGGCTTCCTGGCTCCTCTCCTTCCTCCCTAGATTTTTTTCAGAATGGGAGCTTTTGGGAAAGAGAAGACTTAAGAGGAAAAACCTGGACTCCCAGGAGGAGTTTGTATCACTAAAGATACTGACCTTGAGGAAGGGGAGGGATCCCCTAAACCTCCATGGGAAGATGCCTCTTTCAGTGATTTATTGGAATTGTTTCGCCAGAGCAGAGGCTGGACCAGAAAGGCACCCTCTCCGGAGGATTCAGTTCTGTAGATCTTTGGCGTTGGCCCACCCACACCTTGAGTGGTTCCCCTCTGAGTGCCCTGGTATCCTGGAGGGCGGGAAAGGAACCTGACATAGTGGAACCCATCCTCACAAAGCCAGATAAGGTTCTTGCCCCTCCACTAAGGACAGGGCCACATTGGAGTAAGGGCCTGTCTGTTGGTGCCACTGAGATGGAGGAGCCACCAAGAAGGAGATTTCTGAGAGCTCCTCTGTTCACAACCAAAAAGGGTGTCTTGGGCATTGGATAGTTTAGGGAGGCATTCCTATACCTCTGCCACATTTGTACTGAGAGCCCTTACCTGTCACACTTGACAAGACTTCAGCAAGGCCTGTTGTCTGAAATATCAGGTGTCCTGTAAATACAGCAGTCTCCAAAAATGCAAAAGACACTTGTAGACTCAGTTGTCTACCCTGGATTCGATTGCCATTGTTTCCATGAAGCTAGTCTTGAATATGACCAGTGGAGCATCTTATGCAGCAGGCTCCATTATTGCACTGAGGTGCCACCCTTAGATACATTTGTTTAACTTTACAGACTGTTTCAAAGCATCCTTCATTAATGGCCATTTTGATGGGTCCTCCTTTTTTGGGCTAAAAGTTACACTGACGAGTAGTGAACAGGTGAGGAAGACACTATGCTGCCCGTGGGTCATGGACAGTCTGCAGAATCAGAGTTGTTTCAGGGCTTTTCACGTCAGGCCCTTTCAGAGATCCTGAACGGTTTTCTGGCTGCTCTTCTCTGGGGGCAGTCGGGGGTTGTCTGGCTGTCCACCCAAAAGCTTGGAAGGCCATTACCTCAGATGCCTCTGTTCTGAGAGGCGTGTCCAGAAGTTATTACTTTCCATTTTTAGAAGTTCCAAATTGTCACCCAAAGCGTCTCCCAGATGTTCCACCCCATCAGATATTTTATGCAGCTTTAGAGATTTGCAAGCCACTTGCAAATGAGTCATTGAAGAGGACCTACTAGACTAAAATGGATCTGGGGTCTATTCCAGGTTCTTTAGTGCTGGTGAAAACAACAGATCTCAGGACAGTCGTGTATTTAAGCAAGTTAAATTTGTTTGTTAAAAAAAAAAAAAAAAAAAAAAAAAATTCCAAATGGACATTAAGTCCATTTTACCTATTCTGAGGAAGGACATTGGATATGCTCAGTAGACCTCAAGGATTCTTATCACATCAAGGTAGACAGGCATTCCGGAGGGTTTCTACTTCGGGATGAGGACCAGTCATTACCAGTTCAGGGTGCTGCCTTGGTCTTTACCAAACATGTGGCAGTGATGGCAGCCTGGCTATGACTGCAGTGACTGCAGGTTTTTCCATACCTGGGTGACTGGCTCCTCAGCACCCCCACAAAGCATCATTAGTCACGGCCAGGGATTCCTTACTCCAACTATGTGACAACATAGGCATCACAGTCAGTTATCCAAAATCGACCCTTCAGCCAGTTCAAATTTTATAATTCATAGGGTGTCATTCAGATGCAATCAACCAAATTGCCAGGTTCCCAAAGTCCAGAGTTTTCAGCCTTCAGGCTCAGGCTGTGTCAGTGCTTTCAACTTCAAGGCCACTGGCATACGTAGATGTTCTTCATGTTTCACTGTTGGGTTATCCTGCCAGGGGTAGTCCTCAGTCGGCCCAAATACCAGAGGCTTTAGTATTTCTGCATTGGTTACTGTCGCTCCAGGACTGACGTTGGGTCATCAGTGGTATAAAATCAGGCAGCCAACGCCATTACATCAGTCTTTTTTGCTGAGGAGTGTGAAGCAGAAGCAGTTTGCCCGAGTGCGGTTGGCCGCGACCTGAATTTTCGTGTCCGCTATCTTATCAATTTCATTTGTTACACACTAACCCTCCTTCTGTCCATCTCTATCTTCCTTAGTCTCCATCTACATCCCATCCCAGACCCCTCCGTACGTCTAACCAACAATTACTTGATATCTACCACCCAAAAAGGTCAGTAGGCAAACTACTCTACAAACACTCCCTTGCCCATGCTTGGAACAAACTTCCCCTTGGCTTAGGTTCAATCTCCCACACTTCACACTTTAAAAATGAACTAAAAGCTTAATGTGAAGTTGTTCTATCTCGCAGTTTTGTTCTTGCACGTGGGTCGGAGCCGATCCCTCGGCTCCGAATCGGCCGCTTTTCAAGCTCAGACTCTGAGAAGCTTGAGATCTAGTGTATATCCCATGATGCTCTACTGTACATCCCCAGATCTAGTTTGCCGCTGCAGCGGATCAACAGCTCGTCTGAGTTAGCTCGGGCCAGTGAATTTAAATTTCTAGTTATAACTTCTTTAATATAGTGTGTTTAATAGTATAGGGTTAGGATTCTGGTTAGTTATATTCTTAGAACGTTAAATACTTCCTTTTCTTCAGGTCTTTGGCCTTTCCTTGGGCGTGACAGGGCTCTGTCAGCCGTTTTGTATGTGTTATTTGATATATATATAAATATATATATATATATCAATTATATACAGTTAGTGGTAGTTGTTATATATACCTTAGCTAATAGTAGTTTGTTAGACTTTTAAAACTCTATACTTTTAGAGTGATTTAATAGACTGTTAAGATAGATACATTTATACATATTTTTAACTGTATCATAGTGTGTGTTGTTATTGTTAAACCATGTCTGAAAAACAAAAATCAGGGTTTAAAAGGTGTGTGTGTGTGGTCAGAAATGTCTGTTACAATCACTCCACCTGCGTCTACTACTTAGGCTCGATACACCTACAAGAGGTGTGCTCTATCTGCCATTCCTTTAGCGCCAGGGTCCTCCTGGAAAGGCGCAGGAAATTGGTGGATAGTGGACTCCTAAAACCTTAATTTCAGGCTTCTTTAGATGAGGCTGACACCTCTTCCAAGGCTTCGAAGGGGTCGAAGTCTTCCAAAGGATCCTCGGAGCCCAAGTCATCTGCTCAGAGTTCCTCAAGCATGGCCCGTGCTTCAGCTCCACAGTCCTTGGAGCAGTGTATCGAGCCCTTGCTTCGGGGTCCAGTTGTGGAACCGATATTGGAGACTCCTCAGTCTCCAATTCTTCAATCGGTTCCATCTTCGGCCCCTTCGACCCATCCCTCGACTCATTCTTCCAGGCTTTCCGATGTGGATCTGGACCGAGTGGTTAAGAGGCTCTTAGAGAACTCTGCCCTGGCCAAAATGCTATCGGCTTCGAGCCACTCTGCTTCGAAGCCTGAAATGCCCCCCTTGGCTTCTCCACCTCCTCCTCCGAAGCAAATCAAGCGTTCAGAGCCGGGTCAGACGGAACCAATATTGGTAGAACCCTTGGAGCCGAGGTTTGATCCTCCTCCCTCGGCTCCATCGACCTTGATCTCCTCGGTTCCAACCGAGGGATCTCGGGGCCGACATTCCCTCGCCAGCTCCGGGGTGGAGAGTCGAACAGATACTTCGGTTCTGACTCTTCCACTTGGGGCTTCGGCGCGGGTGGCCACGGCTCCGTCTTCTGGATTGGAGCAGAGGGTCTCGGTCCGGGGAGAGCTGCCAGTCTCTTTGGAGCCGACTGACTTCTCGGACCGGGATTCTGATGCCTTCGATGCCATGAGGATGGTCATGGCTGCCAAGACCACTACCTCCTCGGATCTGTCTTCACCTTCCCCAAAGGGGCCTCGTTCTACCTCTTCCCCGCAGATCCCCACAAAGCGTAGAGATCCAGGGCCTCAGGTATCCCCATTGGGTGACCCCTCCTCTCTGGGAACTTCACCGGATGCCCCCACCGATGAAGTCCCTAGGAAGAGATTGTGCAAGAGGAGGCACTTGGATTCCCCACAGGAGTCTCTCACATCGGATACCGACTTGGAGGAATCAGAAGGGTCCCCACGGTCCCCCTCAGAAGATGTCTCCTTCGCAGACATATTGGAAATCTTAATGCAGTGGGGTGATTGGCAGTCCCTTGCCCCTTCTGAGGACGAGTCAGCTCTTTGAAGGCCTTCGGATCTCAACCATCCACCTCCTGGGTTACGCCACCCTTCAATGAGCTGAAGGAACTGGTTGCTCGAAGGGCGTGGGAATCCCCTGACTCAGTGGAACCGGTCCCACGGAGGCCCAATAAATTTATTACTTCCCCCACCAACGAGGCCTTTCTTTCAAAAGGAGTCCCAGTTGATGCCATGTTGGTGGCGGCGGCCACCAAGAAAGATGTCTGAAACCTCTTTGGCTGTCCATCCTCCTAATAGAGATTCTAGGACGATGGACAGATATGGGAAACGCATATTTAGTTCTGCGGCATTTTCCATGAGGTCGCTCAACTACCTGACACATTTTACCTGCCTTCAACGAGATCTCCTAAAAGAGCTGGGAGATGCTCTTCAGGGTAATACAGCTGATGCAGTCTCTGAAAAGGTGACTGCACAACTCAACACCCTCAATTCAATAGTAAACTCATCCATGCTCCTTATTTCATATGCGGCCGATGGATAGAGTAGGGCAGCAGGCTCAGCGATAGCTCTTCGGAGGCAATCCTGGATGCACCTTTGCGGAAGCCTTTAAATCTTCATTTGTCAGTACCCCATTCGACGGGTCCGCTTTGTTCGGACCCAAAGTTAAGGAGACACTTACTAGGTGTGAACAGGAAGGGAAGACTCTGTCTGCTGTAGGGGTCCATTTTTCCACTCCAACCAGACTGTATCCCAAAGGGCAACGAAGTGGAAAAATGTGGTTCCGAAAAACTCAAGGAGCTTTCCAAAACACACCTACCGATACCCCCTCTAGAGGCAGAGAAGGGGGCAGAAATGGAAGATGCCGTCCAAACAGCAGAGGCGGTCCGCAGAACCAGGGTGACAGGGACCAGTTCTCTGGTAAGCCCTGCCAGAGGCAGTCCGGGGTTGCTTGGCTTTATACCCAGACACCTGGCTAAACATTACAACGGACTCTTGGGTAAAAAGCGTCATTACCAGAGGTTATTACATCCCTTTTATAAAAACCCCACCTATATGTACAAGGATCCCAGACGTACCACCCAGTCTGAGAAAATTAGCAGCCGTAGAAATCAAAAAGCTGCTAGACGAGAGTTATCCAGCCAGTCCCGGCGGACAAAATAGGATCCGGAACTTACTCAAGGTTCTTTTTAGTTTCAAAGAAAACAGGGGACTTGGAGGCCCATACTAGACCTCAGCAAACTCAACACCTTTGTCAAGAAGGAAAAGTTCCGGATGGTCACGCTGCAGTCAATTCTCCTGTTCTTATCAACGGGCGATTGGATGTGCTCTATAGATCACAAGGATGCTTACTACCACATCAGAATGGACAGATCATCCAGAGATCACTTGCGTTTCCGGCTGGGAGCCAGTCATTATCAATTCAGAGCCCTGCCCTTTAGCCTCACCAGAGCCCCCAGGGTGTTCACCAAATGTATGGCAGTAGTCACGGCTCACCTGAGACTGTTGGGATTCCGAGTGTTTCCATATCTGGACGACTGGCTCACCACCACCTCCAGGCATCAACTAATCCAAAAAGAGACTACACCATAGACCTTTGTTCCCAGTTGGGCATAACCCTAAACTTCGAAAAATCTGTTATCGCCCTCGCAGCATATTACATTTATAGGGGCAGAACTGGACACAGTCAGCGCAAGGATCAGGTTGCCCCAATCAAGAATTGTAACTCTAAAAAATCAAGTATCCAGTCTCTTAGCCTGCAGCAAAGCTCCAGCGTCCCAGATACTACAACTCTTAGGAACCATGGCAGCCACATTGATAGCAGTCCCGTTAGGCCGCATGCACATGCGAATACTCCAGTGGTTACTCTTCACACAACGGTCTTACCAACAACTACCCATGTCTCACGAGATCAGGTTAACCAGTCTTTGCAAGAAGGATCTCAGCTGGTGGTTGAACAGCGACTAAGTGATAATGGGTCGTCCCTTCATTCTTCCCCAACCCACAGCCACAGTGACCATGGATGCTTCCCTGACAGGGTGGGGGGGGGGGCTATTTCAGGGAAAGACTGTCCAAGGCACTTGGTCAATCATAGAAACACACTTGCGTATAAATGTCCTAGAGCTGAGAGCGATGTTCTAGCGTTGCAACACTTTCACGACTCTCTTCCTCCAGGCACAATTGCTATCCAGACGGACAACATGTCTGTTGTCCGGTACATCAACAAACAAGAGGGAACCAGATCATACCCTTTATGCCGGGAGGCCTTAAGGATTTGGCAATGGGCTGTATCCACCAGACGCTTTCTGATAGCAACGCACATCCCGGTGTCATCCAACGTGATAGCGGACAAACTAAGCAGAGCCATGCTTTTGCCCCACGAGTGGTCTCTCAAACAGGTAGCGGACAACATTTTCCGCAGATAGGGCCAGCCTTGCTGCAACCCGTTTGCATCTCCGATGAATGCCAAATGCAGCAGCTACTTTGCCCTTTATCCCCCACCGGGGAACGAACCCAGTGACGCGCTTGTATACGATTGGCCCCCAGGCCTCCTATATGCCTTTCCGCCGATACCCCTAATTCCCAAATTCATGCAGAAAGCCAAAAGTCTGGGAAGGGGAAGGACTGTGATCTTGATAGCCCCTTCTTGGCCTCGACAGATTTGGTTTTCCTTCCTGCGGAAGTATCAACTGGAAGAACCATGGATTCTGGACCCAGTGCCGGATCTTCTGACTCATTCGTCATGAGTTCTCCATCCCTCCCTCACTTCCCTAGAACTGACAGCTTGGCTGCTCCAATTCCCACATTAGCCAGGTCACAAGATTTGTCTGCTGCGGTCCAACACATTATAGTTTCCTCTCATAAACTATCCACCAGGAAACTATATAATAGCAAATGGAAACGGTTTGTTCACTGGGCTTCTCAACATGACACTGACCCTTATGTAGCACCTGTCCGTACCATCTTAGAGTTCTTGTCTTCCTTGTTCCATGATGGCGCGGCTGCTGCCACCATTAGAGTTCAATTGGCTGCTATCTCAAACTTCTATCTAGGCTTTAACTGCTCCAACATTGTCACACAGACTGTGTAAAGCATTCTTAAAAGGAACCCACCACCTCAGGCTACCTATTAGGCATCCTGTCTACCCCTGGAATTTGAATCTGGTTTTATCCCAGCTGATGCTCACCCCCCTTGAACCTGCTTCATCTTGCCATTTAAAGTTTTTGTCTTGGAAAACTTTATTCCTGGTAGCCATTACGTCTGCACGTAGGGTCTCCGAACTTCAGACCTTGTCTTCCAAACCCCCATACTTGATTTTTCACCCTGATAGGGTATCCCTCAGGACTAATCCTACCTTTCTTCCCAAGATCGCTTCAGAAAATAACTTAAATCAGTCCATTGAGCTCCCAACCTTCTTCAAACACCATACCAACAAACTGGAATATATATTACACAAGCTTGATGTACATAGACAACTGAGGTTCTATCTAGATAGAACGAAGGATTTCAGACAATCGGATCAACTCTTCGTTTCTTATGTAGACAATAAGAAAGGTTTTGCAGTGTCAAAAACCACACTATCCAAGTGGCTGTCTGACTGCATCAGATTCATTTATGCTTCCACGAATCAACCATTAAAAACTAACATCAAAGCCCACTCTACACTAGCTGTTTCTACGTCATTGGCTCATGCAGCTCGCTTGCCTTTAGATGCCATCTGTGCAGCTGTCACATGGTCAAAACCTTGCACGTTTAATACTCATTACAAAGTGGATAGGACTTCCAGGGACAGGGCTACGTTTGGTTCCACTATGCTCAGGAATGTTCTCCTGTGAGCCACCCAGGGTTAGGGTGCTTGGGACGTTACCCACGTGTAAGAACAAAACGGCGAGATAGAACAACTTCACATAAAGAAGTTATGTCCTTACCATAATGTTCCATGTGAGTTGTTCATCTCGCCTTTTGTTCTTACATTCCCGCCCACCTTCCCCCTCCAGTCGAGGAGATGGTTGCCTTGGAGGATTGGTTCAGTTGTCAGTCTGTTAATACATTCCTACTCTTGTTTCCTTTTACTGTTATAATTATCTAAGCAGGTAGACTCCATAGTCTTATTCTGTTGGTAGGCTGTCTTGGTTGCAGCACACTAGATCTGGGGATGTACAGTAGAGCATCGTGGGATATACACTAGATGTCCTTCAAGGATGCATCTGCAGTCATAACATATGGGTTGTTCTGCCTCAGGCAGCCCTTCGGTCGGCCGGATTCCAAAGTCTGGGTCTGGCCTCGGCTGATGTCGCACTTTCCCCGACGTCAGAGCACCTGGGGTATAAAAGCATCAGCCGACACCATTTTTCTCAGTCTTTCTTGCCGCGCGGTGCCCGAAGCAGAAGCAGTTCGCAAGTGCCGGTCGACCAGCTCCTTTGATTCAGCTACCGAAGACTTCGAAAAAGCTAAGTACCCCGTTGGGGACTCTCTTGCCTCAGCAGATGTCAGATAAAGTAAATAATTGTTTAACTTGTGGGAAACAAATACCTCATAAGGATTTCCACTCTTACTGTCTCCCTTGCTTAGGCCCAGACCACGACATCTCAGCCTGCTCTGCCTGTGCTTCCTTCAACCGACGAACGCTTAGGCGTTGGTCGGAGTTTGCAGAGGAATATTTTGGGGCTAACTTTGCGTATATAATGCCGTCGGAGACTGACTTCACATGTAGTTAAAAAACGGAAGGACAAGGACCGACCCTCGCGGCCCGCGGTTTCGGCTGAAACCTCGGTCAGGCCTACCGCGAGTGTCTCGGTTTCGGCTGAAACCGAGTCCTCTGTGCTTCCTGTTGCCGAAACCTTACAACCGACTACCTCGGCCTCGGAGGTTCCGGGCGAGTCGGTTATTGAACTACCTACGGAAACCGGTGTCCAGGACATGTCCGACACCATTCCTTTAGACAAGTCCACCCCTGCACGTGGTGCAGCCAGACCCCCTGCATCCATGTCCATTAAGGCCTTCTCTAGGGCTAAAGCTGCCAAACTTGCCAAAGCTTTGCCTCCCAAGTCTACCTCTGAGGCCTTCTACCAGCACTCAAATTCTCAGTCTAGCAGAGGACCTTATCTCCTTAATTAGAGGTTCTCAACCTCACCCGGACAGGGGCTCTCTTCCACCTCCAGACAAAAGGCCCAGGGTTGAGCCCTCTGACCCCCACTCTTCAGATGAGTCTATGGGTGAATCTGTGTTGTCAGAGCACCAGCAGGAGGCTTATTCGGCCTACGAGGATTCTGATGCTTAGGAATCTATTCCTTCGGCCTCCCCTCCTGAAGAGTTTTCTTTTGGTGAGACACTGCATTCTATGAGAGCGCATTTCCAATGACAGGGCCAGGAATTTTCTGATTCCAGAAAAAGATTAAGGACCTTTTTACATTTACCTTAGCATAGGCCTTTGGCTATACCTCCTGTTTTGAATGTTATTGATGTGTACTCTGATGCTAGTACAGCCCCTGATTCTCTCCCTCCGGCTCCTGCCAAACCTGATAGGTACTACAGGGTTCCAGATTCTCATTTTCACCTGTACAAGGCCCACACTGCAGATCCAGAAACCATTTCACAGGGCCCTAAAGGGGTTGCAGCTGCCACTGCTAAAAATCCTTTACCTTCTGAAAGGGAATCTAGAGCTTTAGAGCGATGGGGAAAGAAAGTTTATACTTCTGCAACTCTTTCTATAAGGGCATTAAATTGTCAATTCCATATGATTCAGTACCAAGAGTATTTGTTAGATGAATTGTATAAGAAACTTTCCTCCTCTGAGCCCCTTGACCTGAAATTTCTTCAGGATCTGGTACATAACTCACAGCAGGTTAGCAACCATTTTCTGCAATGTGGCTATGATGCACTGGAAGCTTCATGTAGGTCAGCAATGACAGGGGCAGTTATATGAAGGCATGCCTGGTTGAAGGAACAATCTCTACCGGACCATGTTAAAGCTAAGCTCCTGGATGCTCCAATGGAAAAACAAAAATTATTTGGTTCCACGGCCCAGGAGATCTTAAAGAAGTTTGAAGAAAAGGCAAAATCTGTGCAAACAGTCAAGGACTTTCTGTAGGTACAACCACCGAGATTCAGCAGAAATTGGCCTACTAAGAATTGGTCCTTTCCAGACTCAGACAGATCACAGAGAGGCAGGAACAGGCGTACCAGAGGTAGGGGGCAAGCTAGAGGCCACTACAGAGGCCATCAGTGGCAGCCACCCAACCAGAGAGGTAGTGCAGGAACAGCAACTGCTACACCAGGACAAACGCAATGACTTATTTTTGACTCCGCCAACCAGGGCTCAATTAGAAGCACCATTGGGCGGAAAGCTTTCTTTATTTTCAGAAAATTGGTATTACATTACAAGGGACTCATGGACACTGCAAATAATAGACAAAGGATACAGGTTCCATTTCCACACTTTGCCAAAAAGAAAAGGAATGCCAGACCTGCCACCAAATCAGAGGGTGGAGGCATTGAAGCAAATCACCAAATTACTACAAATGAAAGCCATAGAGAAGGTTCCTCTCTCAGAGCAAGGCCAAGGTTTTTATTCAAGGCTGTTCCTTGTTCCAAGTAAAGAAAATCAATGGAGGCCTATTCTCGATCTGTCCGCACTGAACACTTACCTCATTGTGCCGAAATTCAAGATGCTGACCCTACAGCAGCTTCTTCCCATGCTGGGCAAGGAGTCTTGGCTGGTGACTCTAGATCTCAAGGAGGCATACCTGCATGTCCCCATTCGACACAGTTGCAGAAGACACCTCAGATTTCTTGCGGGATCAGAGCATTATCAATTCTCAGCATTGCCCTTTGGCTTATCTACTGCGCCCAGAGTATTCACAAAATGCCTGGCATCAGTAATTGCACACTGCAGACTTCAGGGGATTCAAATCTACCCATATCTGGACGACTGCCTAATACAAGTGGACAGCAAGACAAAATTGTTAAAGGACTTGGACTATGCCATCCAGCTACTACAGGCCTTGGGATACACAGTCAACATCCAAAAATCAAGACTTGTACCATCCCAAAGGATAACCTTTTTGGGTGCAGATCTGGATACAACCACCCAAATGGCCTTTCTCACAGAAGAAAAACAGAAACAACTTCCAGATTACTTCAAGAATCTGACAAGACAAACTCAACTAACTGCAAGGAAAATCCTGCAAGCCCTGGGTTTCATGGCATCCTGCATAATACTAATTCCACAAGCCAGGCTACATATGAGAAGATTGCAATGGTACCTAAGGAGTGTATGGATTCAGCACAGTCACAGCTTAGAAACTCTGATTCCAATCATACCTTGCCTTCAAAAGGAATTCATGTGGTGGGCTCTAGCCTGCCAGACCAACAGAGGGTTGCCTTTCTTCAAACCAAAAGCAAACCAAACCATCACCACGGACGCTTCAGACCGAGGTTGGGGAGCACACATGGAGGACAAATGTATCCAAGGGCTATGGTCTCAAGGGCAGCTGCAAATGCACATAAACCAAAAGGAAATGCTGGCAGTGATACATGCAATCGAGGCTTTCAAACCTTTCCTTCAACAAGGCCACCTGCTAATAAGGACAGACAACACCACAGTTATGTGGTACATAAACAAGCAAGGAGGCACGCACTCCTACCCTCTATTCAGACTGGCTATGAATCTATGGGATCTTTGTTTGAAACTCAATATACAACTACAGGCCCAGTTCGTGCCAGGGAAAGACAATACTCTGGCAGACAGCTTAAGCAGAACTACCGTGGATGCACACGAGTGGATGCTGCACCCAGACATCTTACTCATAACACAGACATGGGGAAGGCCCGAGATCTGTTCGCCTCACCCCACAATCATCAACTGAAAAGTTTTTGCACAAGGACATACCATCCACAAGCATGGAAGGTGGACTCTCTCTGTTTCAACTGGAAAGCCCGAAAAGTTTATGCTTTCCCACCAATCCCATTAATGTCCAAGGTTTTACTGAAGATCAGGGCAGAACAGCCAAAAGTGATTCTGATAGCTCCAGACTGGCCAAGGCAGCATTGGTACCCACTGTTGAAGAGCTTATCACAGACGAAACCGTGGCCTCTCCCATTATGGCCTCTTCTGACGCAGAACAATTACAAGATCCTGCATCTCAACCTAAAGACCTTGCAGCTAACTGCCTGGAGAATACCATGACTCCTTCCCAGGACAGCTTATCCCAGAGGGTAAAGGACATTATTATGGAAGCTCGCCGCCCTTCCACAAGGAAGGCATACTCAGCAAAATGGAAAAGATTTCTCATTTGGAACACAACAAAAGGCCTTGATGTGACAGTGATGAACATGTCACATATACTGGAATACTTAGCAGAATTGTTCCACAATGGCCTGTCTTATTCTTCCATTAAAATACATGCCTCAGCAATTTCAGCAGAATACAATGTAAATCCTCCTGTCTTCTCGCATCCTCTCTTAAGACAATTTCTCAGAGGAATCAAAAACATCAATCCTCCAAGGAGACCACCTTTACCTACTTGGGACCTTAACTTTGTGCTGGAAAAACTAACACTTCCTCCATTTGAACCAGCAGCATCGGCAGATCCACAGTTTCTATCCTGGAAAACTGCATTCCTTCTGGCCATAACTTCAGCAAGAAGAGTATCTGAGTTACAAGCTTTAATGGCAGTCCAGCCATTTCTTATTTTTCATCAGGACAGAGTTTCATTAAGAAACAACCCAACTTTTATGCCAAAGGTGGTATCTAGAGTATCCTTGAACCAAGCAATTCATTTGCCTACATTCTTCCCAAATCCACAAAATAAAGGGGAGAAACTTCTACACACTCTGGATATCCACAGACAATTACGCTACTATTTGGACAGAACTAAAAGTTACAGAAAGACTGACCAACTGTTTGTAGCATATGCTGCTGGGACACAAGGAAAAGCAATTTCCAAACAGACAATCTCAAAATGGATAGGAAATTGCATTCGCTTTTGCTACTTCTTTCATGGAAAGACTGTTCCTGTGAATATTAGGCCTCATTCTACGAGAGCCACAGCCACCACTACAGCCTTCCTAAGAGGGGTGGCTACCAAGGACATTTTAGAAGCTGCTACATGGAGCTCCATGCATACTTCTGCCAAGCATTACAATTTACCCTTATACTCCAGATCCAGAGCAGGTTTTGCTACAGCAGTCCTGCAGGGTCTCTTAACTACACCATCATTTTCTTAGTACCTCCACCCCCAGATTGGCTATGGTATTCTACCCATATGTTATGACTGCAGATGCATCCTTGAAGGACATAGTACAGTTTTGTACCTACTATAAATGTAGATGTCCGATAGGTATGCATCTGCAGTCAGATTTACCCTCCCTCCTTCCCCTCTGTGGTATTCCTAGGGTGCTTACCCCTCCATTAGCTAGCTGGGGGAATCTGTTATGGTGTATTTGTTTGTATGTATATATTTATATATGTATATATTTTTGCAATATGTTTGGAATTTTTTGGCATTTATCCAAATTTAGCCTTCATAGAGGGCACCTGGCATCTGGGGCAAGAAAAACTGAGGAAAATGGCGTCGGCTGATGCTTTTATACCCCAGGCTCTGGCGCCGGGAAAGTGCGACATCAGCCGAGGCCAGACCCAGACTTTGGAATCAGGCCGACCGAAGGGCTGCCTGAGGCAGGACAACCCATATGTTATGACTGCAGATACATACCTATCGGACATCTACATTTATGGTAGGTACAAAACTGTACTCTCTCGAGCTTTTCAGAGTCTGAGCTTGAAAAGCGGCCGATTTGGAGCCGAGGAATCGGCTCCGACCCACGTGTAAGAACAAAAGGCGAGATGAACAACTCACATGGAACGTTATGGTAAGGACAACTTCTTTTTTTCTCAATTCCAGAACCTTCCCTTGCCATGACCCTACGTAGTCTTCCTTCCCTTTATGTACCCTCAAAAGGCCATACTTAGTACCTCATTGCACCTTTCTCTCCAATGTGTCTACTATGCATTTGCACAATTTTCTACAAACAAAAAATGTTAATTGTTAACCTATTGAACTATATCAATGTAAAATTGTTACTTAGCTTCTTCTTAATGCAACTTTAACTTTATGCATGTATCCCAACATACGTGAATTGTTTTGCTATAACTGCTATTATATCAATATTGTTTAAAATTGTACTTGTTTTAAAATGTATTACTGGAGCTTTTCTCTTCGGGTCTCCACTGAAAATGGGCCACAAGCCCAGTTGGACAAACCCGGTTAACAAATGTCAATAAATAAAAATTTCAAGTCTTCTAAAGCTAAGTACCCCATTTGAGATCCTTATTTCTTGCTCTAACCGATGTCAGAAATTTAACAATGGTCTCACCTGTGGAAAGCAAATAGCACACCGAGATTTCCATTCTTACTGCCTCACCTGTTTAGGCCCAGACCACAACGTCCCTTACTGTCCGTTTTGTGCTTTGTTCAACGCCAGAACTATACGTCATCAGGCCCTTATTGTAGCTAAATATTTTTCTCTCTATTTCCGTATTCTGAAATGGCTTCGGTAAGCCATCCGACTACCGATCTTCTGAAAAAACGTAAGGATAAAGACAGAGACAGACTGCACAGGTCCAAAACTGCCGACGCTTCCGTTAAGCTAGTTGCCAGTTCACCGGTCCTAAGGCGCTTTTGCAGCCCCTGATGCCCACTTCTGTGGATTTGCAGGCCACTACCTAGACCCGTTTGGAGTCCGGTATGCTGCGAGACTCTTTGACTAAGGATACTGCAGATGTCTACCTTGGATGGGTCTGGAGCCGCTGAACAGGCAACCGGCTTTCAAGGAAGTTCTTTGCACTACTGATACTCGACACAAACCAACTACTTTTTGCGCATCTTCAGTTCTTTCTAAAACTACTGAGTTTCTAAGGCCCAGGATACGAATTATGCCTAAAAAATAGATGACCCAAGCTCGAGCACCTGCTTCCATGCCTCAATCTCAAATGCTTAAAATGGCGGAAGACCTTATGCTTATTAGGGGAATCCAGCCTACCCCTACCAAAAGAAAAATAGACTGGTCTCCAGCAGTTTTATCTGTCCAGGAGTCCGTTGACTCTGAGGTTTCTGAATATGAAGACATGCAACCCTTGTCTGCTTATGAGGATGCAGATGCAGAGGAATCCATTCCTTCTGCCTCTCTTCCAGAGGATTTTTCATTTGTTGAAACCCTACATACCTTAAGGGAGCATTTCCAATCGGAGTGTCAGGACTATCCTCAGTCCAAAAAGAGACTCGGAGGAATTCTTAGATTTACCACAGCACAGACATTTAGCCATTCCTCCTGTTCTGGATGATGTATTTATGAAATCTAGTTTAACCCCTGACACCCTTCCACCTGCTTCCAGGAAGCCTGACTGGTATTTAAGTCCCTGACTCGCACAAATTTCTTTTAAAAAAATCCTACTGCTGACCCAGAGGTCATCTCCCAAGGACCTAAAGGAATAAAAGCAACCACAGCTAAGAATCCCACCCCCTCAGACAGGGATTCCCGAGCTTTAGACAGATGGGGTAAAAAAGTGTACACCTCTGCAACTCTTGCCATTAGAGCATGAAATTTTCAGTTCCACATGCTGAAATACTAGCAACATACTATGGAACTCCTTAAACAAAAATATCTACCTTTTTGGCTTGTGCAGAAAATAAAGAATTGCAGGCGCTTATGCATTCTACAAGCCAAGTTACTAAACACACCTTGCAGTGTGGCTTTGACGCCCTAGAAGCATCCTGCAGGGCAGCAGTCACATGTTCTGTACTTGGAAGGCATGATTGACTTAAGGAACAAATCTTGACAGATCATGTCAAATCAAAACTATTGGACGCACCATTGAACAAAGACAATTTGTTTGGCACCAAGGCAGAAGAGGTCTTAAAAAAGATGGAAGAAAAAGCTAAGTCTATGCAGACTGTTAAGGACTTCTTACAGGTCCAACCTCCAAGGTTCAGTAGGCATTGCCCCTCCAAACACTGGTCCTTTCTGGCCCCCTCAAGACCATCTTAGATCAGACCTAGGGGAAGCAGACCCCCCCCCCCCCAAACAGCAGTCACAGGGAATGCAGAGATCTAAGCAGTGGAGTTCCTCCAGTTCAAAAACAGGGAGTGCTAAGCCACCCCCTTATGGAAAGAACACACAATGACTGTACACCTCCACCCCTTACCTCTGCCCACCTGCTTGCGCCCATAGGAGGAAAACTCTCCTCCCATGTCAAAAACTGGGCCTCTATCACCAATGACCGATGGGTCTTCACATAGTATCTAAGGGATACATATTTTATTTCCACACTATGCCAACACCAAAAGGGTTCCCAGATCTTCCTCCAAACTAGTGGGCAGAGGCACAAAACCAAGTCTATTGCTCTCCATGAGGGCAATACAGCATGTTCCTGCAGACCAGCTAGTCCAAGGTTTCTATTCCAGACTGTTCTTGGTACCCAGAAAAGAGGGCACCTGGTGCCCAATCCTTGATCTATCTATTCTAAACACTTTCCTGGTGATCCCAAAATTCAAAATGCTCAGCCTCAAGCAGCAGCTTCCTATGCTATCCAAGAATGCTTGGTTAGCCACCCTAGACCTAAGAGGCCTATCTACACATCCCAATCAGAGATTCCTGCAGGAAATAGGAAATATCTTTGTTTCAGGGCACTTTCAGTTCTCTGTGCTTCCCTTTGGCTTATCCACTGCTCCCAGAGTTTTCACAAAATGCCTGGCCCCAGCCATTGCTTTTTGCAGACAAAGGAATATTCAAATTTACCCCTATGTGGATGACTGCCTGATTCAGGCAGACAGTCATGAAAAGCTGTTACAGCATGTGACCTTTGTAAAGGACCTAAGACCTCCCTGGGGTATACTGTAAATGAAAAGAAATCCAAATTAGTGCCCACTCAAAAAAATTGTATTCCTGGGAGCAAGCCTGGACACAGCTTCCTAGATTGGCATTCCTTACTCCAGAAAACAAGCCTGTCTGACAGGCTACTTCTCTCAACTAGCCACCAGGACCCAGTTATCCGCAAGGAAAATCCTTCAAGCTCTAGGGTTCATGGCATCCTGCATTCTGCTCATTCCATATGCCAGACTGCATATGAGGAAACTTCAGTGGTACTTAAAAAGCCATTTGCGTCAACACTTTCAGGACCTGGAAACTATCATACCTGTGATACCCTGTCCAAGGAAAGATTTTCTTTGGTGGGTAGCAGCATGCAGCCACAACAAGGGTCTTCCCTTCTCACAACCCCATGCTGCCCAGACCCTAACCACATACTCATCAGATTATGCCTGGGGTGCACACCTGGACAGCAGGTGCATTCAGGGCCATTTGAGCCCAAACCAAATACATCTGCACATCAACCAAAAAGAGATGCTAGCTGTTCAGCACGCTCTGACAGCTTTCAGACCCCTACTCTCCCCGGGGCCTCTTCTGATCAAAACAGACACCACCACAGTGATGTGGTACATCAACAAGCAGGGAGGAACTCGCTCGTATTCCATCTGCAGTCTCGCCATGACCCTTTGGCACATGGCTCAGCCATGCAAATTCACCTGCAAGCACAATTCCTGCCAGGCTCCCAGAACTCTCTGGCAGACAATCTAAGCAGAAACCTCCTAGACCCACATGAGTGGCAACTAGACCACAGCACCTTCAGCCTTGTAACCCAGAAATGGGGCACCCCAAAGGTGGACCTCTTTGCTTCCCATAGCAATCACCAGCTCAGCAAATTCTGTACCAGGGAACCTCACAGCAAGGCCTGGAAAGTGGATGCCTCCTCCTTCCAATGGGTAAACCTCTCAATCTGTGCATATCCCCCTCTACTTCTACTTTCAAGGGTACTACTCAAAATAAGGGAGGAAAAATCAAGAGCAATCTTGCCCCAGACTGTCCACGTCAGCACTGGTACCCACTGCTGCGCAGTCTGTCACCCCTGCCACCATGGCACCTACCTCAGATCCCAACTCTCCTGACACAGCAGAATGGAGAATTCGTGCACCGACAATTGCAGACCCTGAACCTGGCAGCCTGGCTTATTCTCTGACCTCTCCTCCAGTTGCCAGCTTAAGCAAGCAAGACCTGGATGTTGTACGTGAAGCCAGATGCCCCAGCACTAGAAAATGCTATGCTGACAAGTGGAAAAGGTGTTGCACCTGGATCCAGGCTTAATGAGCTGAAACAGCACAGCCCCTCCCTATCTCTCATCCTGGATTACCTAGTAGACCTGCTGCACAGGGGCCTATCCTTCTCTTCTATTAAAATTCATGACTCTGCCATCTCTGCTCATTACAGCACAGAGCCCACCTGTCTTTTCTCACCCTCTCATCAAACAGTTCCTTAGAGGGGCTAGCAGTTTAAGGCCACCCAGAAGAGCTCCTTACCCCAGCATGGGACCTTAACTTTGTGTTGGAAAAGCTCACACTATCCCCCTTTGAGCCTGCAGCTTCAGCAGAGTTACAATTCCTCTCTTGGAAAACAGCGTTGCTTCTGGCCATCACTTCGGCTAGAAGAGTTTCAGAGCTACAAGCACTCATAGCTGTGGAGCCGCCCTTCATTTTTCATGCTGACAGTGTCTCCCTCAGGAATAACCCAACTTTCATGCCTAAAGTGGTGTCCAGTGTGGCTCTCAATCAATCTGTTCGTTTGCCCACTTTTTTTTCCTAACCCACAAAACAAGGGGGAAAGGATTTTGCATTCTCTAGATGTGCACAGACAGCTCAGCTTCTACCTGGATAAGACTAAATTTTTAGAAAAACTGACCAATTGCTAGTCAGCTTTGCAGCATATACAATCTACAAATGGAGAGTACACTGTATCCATTTCTTCTACAAATACCACAGGAAATCTCCCCCTAAGGGGGTCAGGATGCGTTACACCAGGGCAACCTCCACCTCTGCAGCTTTTGTCAGAGGGGTCCCTACCAGGGACATCCTGGAGGCTGCAACATGGAGTTCTGTTCATACCTTCACCAAGCATTACCACCTGCCTATCTTCTCCAAATCCAGGGCAGGCTTTGCAACCGCAGTCTTGCAGGATATCCTAGCCAGCCCCCAGTCTTCTTGACTGCACCCACCCTTTTCTACAGCTTTGGGTATCAACCCGTGTGTGATGACTGCAACAGTGAAGCACGAAGAACATAGTACAGTTGTGTACACTTACCATAAATGTAGCTGTTGGTGTATTCACTGTTGCAGTCCTGATTTCCCACCCTCCATCCCCCCTGTGTCTCTGTCTCTCTCTCTCTCCCTCCCTCACTCCTTACAGGGATTTTTGGTATTTGCTTTCTACTGGTGGTGTTCTTCCACCATAACCTAGCTCCCTATTTGGGGGCTCCTGACATTTTGGGCAAGAAAAACTGATGTAATGGCGTCTGCTACCTGATTTTATACCATTGACTACCTGACGTCAGTCCTGGAGTGACAGCAACTGACGCAGAAATACTAAGCCTCTGGTATTTGGGCCAACTGAGGGCTACCCCCCCTGGCAGGATAACCCAAGTGTGATGACTGCAACAGTGAATACATTCGAACATCTAAGTGTACACAACTGTACATTATGAATCTTCTGGGTTATATGGCAACATCAATAGGGTTGGTTCCTATAACCAGATATATGAGGGCTCTACAATGGACTCCAGCTGTTTAGTGCCCCTTCCTTACTCATCCTTTGGATTGTCCCATACAGTTAACAAAGGTGTCATGGCCAAATTCCTTGGTTGCAATCTCCCTTGGTAACTGATGGGAAACCTTGTTTCCTTCCTTTTTTGTCACGGTCACCACGGATGGCCCCCTACGAGGGTGGGGCATTTTGAAGCGAAGGTGGTTCAGGGGTCCGGGTCGTCTGCACAGGCCCCATGTTCACATCAGTGTCTTTGAGATTAGAGCAGTCCTCTTTGCATTGCAGGTCTTTCCGGGTGCCCTTCCCAGAGGTGTGATTTCCATACATATGGACAGATGTGGCTATCATCTGGTATCTCAACAAACCAGGGGGAGGGGAGGGATCATTCTTATCCTTTTTGTCAGGAGTCCATTAGGGGGGGCATTCTTATCCTCTTTGTCAGGAGGCCATTAGGATTTGACAGTGGGTGATCTCCATGGTTTGTGGTAGCAGTGCACATCCATGGGAACTCCAACATTCTGGCTGACAGGCTCAGCAGGAGCATTTTATTGCCACGTGAGTAGTCCCTAAATCCCAAGGTTGCAGCTTGAATATTTTGACATTGGGGCAATGGGTGTTGTGACATATTTGCTTCCCTGACCAGCACAAAGTGCAGCAGCTATTTACGCCATCATTCGGATAGTCACCCAGAGTGGCTCTGGTGCTTGCTTGGCCCCCGGAACTTCTTTAAGGTTATCCCCCCAGTTCCCTTGATGATGGTGGTTCTTCAGAAAGCAGCCCATTGCAGAGCTACTGTGATCCTTATAGCCCCTTTTCTGCCTTATCAGGTGTGGTTTCCCTTCCTTTGGCCTCTTCTGAAGTGCCTCATTGGGTACCGGATCTCACTCCGGATCTCATTTTTCATCTAGCAGGTCTGGACCCCCCCCCCCCCAACCTTCAGTCCACGTTAACCATATCGTTCTTCCAGTTCTAGAATCCCAATCTTTCGCAGGCTATAGTTCACATTTTCTCTTCATCCAAAAGGAGTCTAGTAGAAAAGTGTATTCCAGTAAGTGGAGATGGTTTGTAATATGAGCAGAATTTCAGGGACTCTACATTTTCTCAGCTCCTTTGGAATCCGTTTTGGAATTTCTTGCTGGATTTTGTCAGGTTCCAGTTTTTCTACGATTAAAATGCAATTGGTGACCATTTCTGACTTTCATATCGTCAGTGATAATGTGCCTCTGGCTTCCTTCAGGATTTCCGAGGCTTTCCACAAAGGTAACTTTTTACCCCGTCCCCCAGCACAGGATCCGGTTCCTTAGTGGGATTTGCCTTGCATTTTGCAGGCCCTCCATTTGAGCCTTCAGCTTCTTTGGACTTAAAGCTCTTGTCTTGGAAAGTTTTGTTTTTGGTGTGTGTTGCTCCCTTAAGAAGGGTTTTACAGTTGAAAGCTTTTTTCTTCACTCCTTTATTTAGTATTCTATAAAGACAGTGTTTCGCTTTGTACAAACCCTTCCTTTCTGCCAAAGGTAGTTTCTGAGAATGACCTTAACAGTTTGATTCACCTTCCTATGCTTTTTCCCAATTTCTCCAAAAAAGTGAGTACCTGTTGCATTGTTTGGATGTACATAGGCAGTTGAGATTTTATTTGGAGCATACCAGAGCTATCAGAAAATCCAGTTACTTGCTTGTTTCTTTTTCAAAATCCAGGCAGGGCTCACCTGGGACTAAAGTAACTTTATCCAAGAGGCTGTGAGATTGTATTTTTTTTTTGCTTATTCTCTGAAAGGCAAGTTTCTTCCACACAAGCCTAAGGTTATTTAACAAGGGCTGTGGCTACTTCTACATATTTCCTTTCTAGAGAATCAATGGATGATATTTGTGCAGTTTGCGGTTTGGCTGAGGTACAACACTTTTGTGTTTCATTATAAGCTGGATATTTAATCTAGATCCAGGGCTTCTTTTGCCTTTACTGTGTTGAGGAATATCCTACCTTAGTTCCTCCCAAGGACTTTTTTTTTTTGTGGCTGGGGATTCGAAGCCAGATGGAGCAGAAAACATTGGATGTGATAGTTATTTACAGACCGTAATAGGTGGATTGGACACACTAAACTGGCCCTAGGTGTGAGTGTGTGCCTTCTGTGGAAGGTTGGGCGCCGGGCTGGCAACTCGACACTCCACTGCCAATCATGAGCGGACAGTTGAGCCGCTGTGGCGACCCCTAACCGGGAAAAAGCCGAAAGAAGAAGAAGAATGATTATATCCATGTTGTCTGTCTCCGTCTAGGTCAAAATACGGATACAAACTATTGTACTCCCTCCTGCCCCCCCCCCCACATTTTTTAGTTTATTCCCACTTTCTGGAGTCTTATTCTCTTTGGTTGTCATATTTCATGTTTGGAAGGGACATTTTCAGAATTGTGTGTTTTCTCATTATTACTTTAATGGGGCAAACTTGAATTGGGGAGTTCATGGAGGAGCGGGAAGTTATGGGTAAGGGTGGTGGAGTCAAGTGGGCTAAAGACTTTAGAATTGGCCAATGTTGGATGGGAGTTGGATCTAAGATCCTGCAGGTTGAACCAAACAGAGACTGTCATCGCGGATCTATCATTATGGCGAGTACATAACTTTGGTTTTCTCAAAACAAAGAATAGTTTTGTAAGAAAACAGAGTCCTGCAGTAACGACCACTGTCATTTTCTCCTATTGGGTATTGCCAAGCTTCATTGCTATCATAAAAAAAAAATGAATGACAGAAAATGATTTTAGGCCAAATACATGTACATTTCTTTCATGCATTTTTTTTAGCATTAGTCTTAAGATAGATCCACGTAACTGTGTATTTATTAAACGTAACTGTGTATTTATTAAACTCAAGTGTTAATCTTAATCTTAAGAGCCATCTGTTGAATATATATCAAAACTATTTGTTTTCATATACTTCAAAAATGGGTCTATATTATAAGAACAAAAGTTGAAAATCGCGAATGCTCTAAATGTCGAAAATACTGGACCTCAAACTTGCTATTGTGGAGGGCTGTGCCCCCTCACACCCCCCACTAAATATATATACCAACTCCGAGATCGCACTGCAGTGAGGAAAGGGCAAATATTCCAGTCTTCACTGTACCGCAGTTTCACAAAAAGCACTTTGAGGTCCGGTATTTTTTACATTTAGAGCGTTCGCGATTTTCAACTTTATATTATATAATATAGACCCTTCAAAAACAGCACACAGTGATACTAAAAGTAAAATGTTATGATTGTGCCTAACATATTAGGCTAATGTATATTTAAAACGATCAAATAAACATGCCAAAAGCCAGTCGGGAAACTTGCTGTCATGTTGTTCAAGGAGAATGTATTCAAGTACTGTAATAAAGTTTATTGTAGCGTGTGTTAATGGGGGTAGAATATTTGGTATATGTACCATCAGAAGGCCAGAGTATGTAAACTTGATTAAACATTATTCTAAAAGTAGTGAATGTTAACCAGTGTGTGAATGAGTTAATGTAAAAACTGACGTTTATTGGCATTTGTTCTTGTTGGTTGCTATTGCTTGCAATAAAGTTAATGACTTGGTCAGTAAAACATTCAGAATTAGTGACATAAATTGATAAGGTAAAAGACTGCTGCAATATTAAGTACAAAATTGTAAAAGGAAAAGGATAGCTTACTTATAATTGAAGATCATATGAAACCAAGGAAGATGTATGCTTGTGTACCAGTTGTGCATTTCTATAATGCTGATCATGTGTATGTTTACATTAATGCCAAGCTGCATAAGCTAGCGGATTATTATTTTATGTATTTATTGACATTTGGTGACTGGGAAAGTCCGACTGGTTCAGGAACCCATTTTCAGTGGAGGGCCAGGGAGAAAAGCTCCAGTATAGATACATACATGAAACAATATACACTTGCAGGTAGACTATACATACATTTCTAGAACAAAGTACATCATTAATAGATTTAATACTTGTATCTAAGCATACATACATTTTAGATATAATTTATCATATGGCTAGATGACCTGTTATAAGCAGTTCAGTCCAAAGTTTTTGTTGGGGTTGTGCAGTACTTTAAAAGATGGTTAGGTTATAAAATAGACATAATATAGCAGTTTTGCTGTGTGTATGTGTGTACAAGATCAGTAAGGGTAGGACATAGGGAAGGAGAGTATGATTGTATGAAGATAGAGTGAGGGATAATAGAGTGAGTTGAAGTCACGATGGGGAGGTTAATGTGAATAGATATTCTGTGAAGTATTGGAAAATTTTAAGGAGAGAGTAAGTATAGGGGGGGTTAACGTGATAGATATTAAATGGTGTGTGTGAGCATATGATGATGAGAGATGGTTAAGAAGAAGAAGAAGAAAGGCAATAATAGTAGATAAGATGGGAAAATATATGGAATAAGTTTAGGAGAGCAGGAAGGTGGGAAAATTAGAGAGAATTAAAAACAACGTATTAGGATTAGAATGTTTTTGTGCAATATTTTGAATCTGTTATCACAGTAAAATCAAATAATGCAACAGTAAAATAATTTTAATGATAAAAATGTAACCAGTTTGGATTTGTAAAAGGCAGATCATGTCTCCTAAACCTGATTGACTTCTTTGAAGCAGTCACCAAAGCTATAGATGAGGGTAAAATGGTTCACACATGTTATCTAGATCTTGCCAAGGCTTTCGACACCATCCCCCACTCTGGAATTATAGATAAGCTCACTAAACTAGGTATAAATCCCTATGTCACAAGATGGGTTGCCAACTGGCTCACGGACAGAACCCACACTGTGCAAGTAGCAGATTCCAAATCCGACATCAGACCAGTGACAATTGGAGTACCACATGGTTCAGTCCTGGGTCCTCTCCTGTTTGGAAGTGCAGGCCAACACGGAAGGTCTTTGGCTAACAAAGTTTGCAGATGACTGCAAACTAGGAGCCATAATCGAAACTCCTAACAATGTGGACAAACTACAAAAGGGCCTCACTGAGACAGATACCTGGTGTCAAAGCCATGGCCTGAAGCTCAATGCCAAAAAGTGTATCGTCATCCCTTTGGTAAAAACTCTGTACCCATGAACTACCACATAGCTGGTAGTCTACTTAATGCCGAAAATGTGATGAGAGACCTTGGGACACAGGTGGATAGTAGTCTCTCCTTTGATAATCACATCGCCCCAGTGGTCAGGAAATCCTTCTACATGGCTCATCTCATCACAAAAGGATTCTCATCCAGAAAAAGGTCATTGTTCCCCACTACTCATCACTCATTAGACCCATTATAGAGTACAACGCCCTTTTGGTCTGTACCTCACAAGACATCTACAGCAACTGGAAAGACCACAGAAATACCTCACAAAGAGGATTACTGGCCTCAAACAGATGCCCTATGCAGACAGTCTCAAAAAACTACAGCTTTACTCCATCGCATATCGCCTACTCAGGGGTGGTCTCTGCCTAACATACAAAGCTTTGTCAAACCCAGAGCTGTTGGACATGCTCCACTTAAAGAAATCCCAATCCCTCCGAGCTACACGCTCTAGGGACCTAAACTTTGTCACCACAATGAACAGAACATGCTAGAGGGATAGATTCCTGTCCCAGAGACTTCCCATACTCTGGAACAGACTACCTATCTATGTCAAACAGAGCTCTTCATTAGCACTCTTCAAGAAAAATCTTGATGATTGGATGGGAAATTCACCCCGGGGATCACTTCTGTGGCTCTGCTCGACAGGGGCACAGGAAAATAATTTTCTTGGGTGGCGAAAGCCAGGGTACATTTTTTGTCTAGGCTTGTATGGGCCGTAGGGCCGATAGCCTAGTACCTACCTATGAACATACGTTTGAGTCTAAAGACTGAGTGCAATAACTTGACACTAAGATAATGACTTAACACTTACTGATTATTAGCAGTTTACTTCAATGCAATATTGAATGATGATCACATAACAAGTCATTGTTGCAGTAGCCCAAACTGTACTGGTCCTACCCCCACTGCAACTGGCCAGCTTTGCATGAAGCTGTCAGGAGCTCAGCCAGAATCCCATATATAAGGGCAATTGAAATAGAAAAAGCTTCAGAGCTTTTTTTTCCACTGAAGAGAGTACTCCTTTGGGTGAGTCATGTGGAACTGTCTGTTAGCTAGTGATCTTAAAGAGCTGTGCCGATTAGTCATTGTTGGGCAAAGCTTTCTACTGTCTATTTTGTGTAAAACTGTTTTCCTCTTATAGTTTTTAGCTAGGAAACTGAGTATTTTGTGACTGCAGTTACATTTCTAATGGACTGAATATTTTTATGCTTTCTTGAAGTTTCTATGGGAAAAGTTATTTTTGATTGCAGTTTTCCATCTGCAAGATTTTGTGCTTGTGGAAGATTGTCTATGGTTTGCTTACCTCAGGACCACTTTTACTGTACATTACTCTTTTTACAGACTCATCTAGGGTCTGCTACCAGCTTACTTTGTCTCTTCTTCTTACGGAGCGGCCACCAGTCACGGTTGTGCCTTCCCCTGCACACAATAATTAGAGAGTTAAGGAATCTTCAGGTATCTGCCTCACCCACTGGTGGGTAATTCTGCTGTGGGCACTTGTTCTTCAAACCACCCATCTTTTTTCCCCCATTAACCTGGCGTAGCTTTTTTAGGTGCCAGAGATAAAGGGGATAGCCAAGTATTCTGTGACTTAGTAAAGGGAGAACCACTTTATTGGATGTTAGGACAAGGGGCTAGTGAAGGTCCTTTATTTGCTTGGGATGGAGATGTGGAAGCTGGGGACATGGTCAGTCTTTTTTCAGGGAAAGTGTGCTTTGTGAGAAAAACTGTCCTGTTTTTGTTTCTTTGGACAGGACAAGGCAGGTTTATTGAGATTTGACTAGAAACTTTTTTCCCTTGCCTTCTGATTCTTTATGGCAGAATAGGAAAAATTCTTTCTGACAGGGAATTTCATCTGAAGAGTAGACATTGCAGGAGATGGTTGTACTTGGGGAATTTCTTCTCAGTTTGAGAAGTTTGTCTCTGAAGAAAGAATTTCATCAGATTTCCCTGCTTAAGTGGTTTCTTTTACTCTTATTTTGTCCATGTTGAAAGAGGTTTTTAGTGGTACCAGAATGAATTTCTTGTGGCGTAGAGAATGCGTTATGAGTTGTTAAAGTTAGCGATGCCTATATCTACAGCAATTCCACCAGTCTTGCTAGTCTTTGGGTAATTTTTTTTTTCTCACTGCTTCTAGCTCACCTGATGGTCCGCTTCCTGCTCCTAAGACTCCTAACAGGTTAGACAGGTACTTGTGTTTCTGAGGTACCTTGGCTTTCTAATCCTGAAGCAGACCCAACAGTTATTTCTCTGTTCAAATCTGCTTTCGCTAAAAATGTTGCTGCTGCTAACCCCATTCTTTCTGACAAGGATGGGAAAGCAATGTATAAGTTGGAGTAGAAAATGCATTTTTCTAGTACTTTTAACTTCCAGATTTTTAAACCGTCAAACTCTCATGTTAAGTTTTTCTTTTGAATTAATGGTGACCATTCCTTCTGAGATAAAGAATTCATTAAATCTTCTGTGACTGATGTTTGTCCTGTGACTAAGCATATTATATATACTTACAGTGCTGCTGTTTCCCCTGGAGCTGCTGCTGCTTGAACAGTTTTGAAAATATATGCATGGCTGTTTTCAAAATCTTACTGGTTATAAGTCTGAGATTGTAATTGTTCCTTAGATAAAGAGGCTGTGTTCAGTTTTTCTGCAGCTGAGGTGCTCAAGTGTAATGAAAAGGGAAAACTGATGATGCCTTTTTAGGCAGTGTTCCAAAGACCAAAATTCCACTGTAACCGCTACAAACAAATGCAATCTGAGGGTCATGCCACTCAGTGGTAGAAGTCTAAATTTCAGGATGTAGCTGCTCAAAGCTGTCCTCAAAATGGAGAATGTCGACATCTGTACTGTAATGGAGACCTGGTTTAAAGAGGCAGAAAGCACTCCTTTGCTCCCATGCTACAACTCATTCCATACCTTTCGGCCCCAGAATACAGCCGGAAGTGCCAAAGGCCGGTGGTGTCTCTATTCTTAAAGGATACGCATACCTCTAGACTGGTAGCCCAGCTTAATGCACACCCGAGATCCTTCAGGTACAGCTAACAGCTTGTTTCCTGCATTTCCTGTAAGTGGTCTAGACTGTTTGTAGGCTTCTGAGCCCCCAAGCCTTTCTTTGTTGGAGGGAAGCCATCTAGCTTAATTTTGTTTCTTAGAACTAGCCAGTTTTCTAGTTTCAGCACTCAAATCTGTTTCTTTGAACTCAAAACTTGTTCAGAACTCGTAAGCACTAAATAAGCTGCAAATTACTACAGCACCCAACTTTCCTCACTTGTGTAGAGGAAAACAGTTTTTAGTACTTAATAAATAAGCACCTACAACTGTTAAGCATCTGGTTGGGTTTGTTTGCTCTGATTTCCTGCTAAGGAGTGTATCATATAACTTGTTTGCAGTGAAAAGCATTCTCCTGTGGCTTTGCAGTTTCTCGCCCCTAATGTAAATTTGATCTGGGACACTTCTCCCAGTATAGTGTCATTACCTCATTCTACCTAATCCAAGGAGAACATTTGAGAAGGCCAACCCACTTAGTTTCTGCTCCTACTTTCCCCTTTACAAAAAAAAAATTCTAAGCTTGTTTCCTGCCTTTCCTGTAAATTGTCTAGTCCAGATAGAGATTTGCTGTATCCAGGACTGTTTGTAGACTTCTGAGCCCCCAAGCCATTCTCTGTTGGAGGGAAGCCTTCTAGCTTAATTTGGTTTCTTAGAACTAGCCAGTTTTCTAGTTTCAGCACTCAAATCTGTTTCTTTGAGCTCAGCACTTGTTCAGAACTCATTGTAAGCACTAAACAAGCTACAAATTACTACATCACTCAACTTTCCTCACTTGTCTAGAGGAAAGCAATTTTCAGTACTTAATAAATAAGCACCTATCCAGGCATGTCTAAGGGTCAGCTCCCGGTGATTTCTCCTGTCTACCTGATGAATCTGGGCATCTTGGTGCAGTGCAGCAATTGCCTCATGTACACAGACAACCCTCTCCTCCTACCACCCAACACTACAACCTGTGAGAGATGCACTTGTATAGCCAAACTGGAAGCAAAGCTCTCTTCACCCAAGACTGGACTAGACAGTCAAGAGGAGAAGGTAAACACTTGCACCACACCACACTCATCACATAGTCCCTCAAAACCTACACCACCAAAACACATGCATAGAAACACAAAACACACACCTACATTCGCAGAGGCTCTCAATAAAAACCTGCCCAAGCATCAGGGACCTCCAAAGCAGAAACGCAAGCAAACTCCAACCCCCAACAAAACCCAAATGACACACAGCCTGCAAACTCAATGTGCCACTCAACCATAGCCCATAAGGCATAACAACGTACCCAACACTCTAGTCATAGGTGACTCTCTAGTCAGGCACACTGATGTTCCACTCACAAGACTAAACAAGGAGCAAGTTACTGTCAGCTGCCCGTCAGGTGCCAGGATCTGCCACATAACGCACACACTCCACAACAGGTACAAATATGACATTGTCATTGTCCGTGTTGGTGTGAATGACCTGAAACGTACCTCCCTGGACTACATGAAGAGAGACATGGAGGGGCTCTCCGATTTTGTAGCCCAGGCAGGTATGACCCTAGCCCTGAGTAACATCATGTCATCACCCAGAATGATACCACAGTACAAGGACAAAATGATTGACTTCAAAGATTGGCTAAGCTTCTGGTGTCATTCTAAGGGAATCCAGTATTTGTCTGCCTGGGACGACATGATCGACAGACACAATGTTTTGCCAGAGATGGCCTGCACCTGTTGCCCTTGGGATTCCGGGTACTGGATAAGGCTCTTGCCAGCCCTATAGTGCCTTTTTTAGGCAAGGTTCAAATGACAAATTCACCACCGTAATGGATACAAGCAAGCAAAATCTGAGGGTAATGCTACTTAATGCTAGAAGTCTAAACCTCAAAATGCACTCACTTGCGGCACTCCTTAAAATGGAGAACATCGATATATGTGCCGTGACAGAGACCTGGTTCAAAGCTCCAGAGAGCACCCCTGCATTAATTCATACCACACCTTTCAGCCACCTAACCCGGAACAAAGCACTAAAGGTGGAGACGTGTCCATATTCATTAAGGATATCCACACCTTCAGGCTGTTGCACAGCATAATGCATCCAAGATTATCCAAGTGCACCTAACTCTGGGCAAGACCGCAGTCCAAATTGTAGCTTGCTATAGACCCCCCCCACCATGCCCCGGGATTCCCACTCCTCATTTCTTGATACACTGGAAAGTATTCGGGTACAACCCAACACTCTAATAATGGGCGATTTCAACTACCCCGCCATTATCTGGGAAAACTACTCATGTACCAACTTTTTTTCTCAACTTTTCTGGAATTCCAACGCCTTAGATCAACTTATTCACACCCCCACCAGGGGCAGCAATATCGTAGACCTGGTCATTACCAACATGGGCAACCGGTGTTTCACACCAGAAGTCAATTCCTCGTTGGTCAGATCCGACCACAAGCTAATCACCCTAGACAGCCACATCCCACCCCCACCCCCAATTCGGGAAACCACCGTAAAAAAACTTCTCCAAAGCCAACTTCGCACTTGTTAAGACAGAAGTGCCAAACTTCATGACACCCATGCAGACGGACAATAGAGGCATGACTGCTGAATCCTACACAAATGCACTTTGTAAGCACTTACCCGAGTGCATGGATCATGCCATCCCTAATAGAACCAAGATGCTGTCCTCCAGAAAAAGGAAGCCAATCTGGTGGTCCTCTGCCATAAACAAACTCTACAACAGAAGAAAGAAACTGTTGCAAAAAAGAGTAAAATCCCATGACTGGAGGAACTCCCTGGTCAACCTCAGTAAGAAGCTGAGATTCATCATAAAATCCTTCAAAGCTAGTTACAAAAACAAAATTTTCACTGACTCTAGGCAACCACAAAGCATTCTATAGCTTTGTCAAGACTCTCAATGGCAACACTCAGATCTGCTCTGAGTTACAGCACAATGGCACTAAATATACAGAACCAACTGATATTGCCAACATCCTAGCAGATAGGTTCAGTGCTAACTTTACCCCCCCTCTCACCCCCTAGAGGGCCCATCTCTATACCGGAAGAATGCAAAGTTCCTATAATCACGGCTGCACAGGTAAAACAACACACTCTCCAAAGCCAAGAACACAGCATTCATGGGACCTGACAATATCCCAGGCTGCGTTCTACATGAACTACAGAATGAACTGGCACCCTACCTAAGTACCATGTTCAATCATTGCCTCACCTCAGGCTTTGTGCCCACTGAATGGCGCAGCGCAACGGTTATCCCACTCCACAAAGGGGGAGCCACAACGGACCGTGGGAAGTACCGCCCCATTAGCCTGATGAGCCTGGTCTGCAAGACCATGAAACGTATCACCATGGAACTCGTAAACAAAGACATTGGTAATCTCCAAACTCTGGACCCTACCCAGTTCGGATTTGTAAAAGGCAGATCATGTCTCCTAAACCTGATTGAATTCTTTGAAGCAGTCACCAAAGCCATAGATGAGGGTAAGGTGGTTCACATAGCTTATCTAGGTCTCGCCAAGGCTTTCGACACCATCCCCTACTCTGGAATTTAAGATCAGCTCACTAAACTAGGTTTAATTCCTATGTCACAAATGGGTTACCAACTGGCTCACGGACAGAACCCACACTGTGAAAATAGCAGACTCCAAATCCGACTTCAAACAAATGGAGTACCACAGGGTTCAGTCCTGGGTCCACTCCTGTTTGGTATTTGTTTCTCTGAAGTACAGGCTAACACAGAAGGTATTTGGCTAACAAAGTTTTCAGATGACTGCAAACTAGGAGCCATAATCGAAACTCCTAACGATGTGGACATACTACAAAAGGGCCTCACTGAGACAGATACCTGGTGTCAAAGCCATGGCCTGAAGCTCAATGCCAAAAAGTGTATTGTCATCCCCTTTGGTAAAAACTCTGTACCCATGAACTACCACAAAGCTGGCAGTCTACTTAACGCCAAAAATGTGATGAGACCTTGGGACACAAGTGGACTGTAGTCTCTACTTTGATAATCACATCGTCACAGTGGTCAGGAAATCCTTCTACATGGCTCACCTCATCACAAAAGGTTTCTCATCCAGAAAAAAGAGGTCATTGTTCCCCACTACTCATCACCCATTAGACCCATTATAGAGTACAACGCCCTTTTGGTGTGTACCTCACAAGACATCTACAACAACTGGAAAGGCCACAGAAATACCTCAGAAAGAGAGGATTACTGGCCTCAAACAGATGCCTTATGCAGACTCAAAAAAAACTCCAACTTTACTCCATCGCATATTGCCTACTCAGAGGCAATCTCTGCCTAACATACAAAACTGTGTCAAACCCAGAGCTGTTGGACATGCTCCACTTAAATCCCAATCCCTCCGAGCTACATGCTCTAGGGACCTAAACCTAGTCTCCACAATGAACAGAACATGCTTGAGGGTTAGATTCCTGTCCCAGCGACTTCCCATACTCTGGAACAGACTACCTATCTACTCGACAGGGGTACAGGAAAATCATTTTCTTTGGTGGCGAAAGCCAAGGTACATTTTTGGCTAGGCTTATATAGGCCCAATAGCCTAGTACCTACCTATGAACCTATACAAGTCATAGCCTGTTACAGAACCCCAAACATGTCTCTAGACTCTCACTCCAAGTTCCTAAGCACCCTGGAGTCTGTCAAGGTCCAACCCAATATTCTCGTATTGGGTTATTGGGTGACTTCAACTATCCTTCCATCAACTGGGAAAACTATTAAAGTACTAATGTACAGGCCCAACACTTTCCGGAATTTATCAATTCCAATGCCCTGGACCAGCTCATTCTGACCCCCACTAGAGGAAGCAACATCCTCGACCTGGTTATCACTATTATGGGAGACATTTGCTCCACACCTATAGTCAATTCCTCCCTGGTTAAATCCGATCACAAACTGATTACCATGGAAATCCCTATCTCACCTACACCCCCCCCCCCCCACTAAGATGATCACCCTGAAAAACTTTTCTAAAGCCGACTTTGGGCTCCGAAAAACAGAGGTGGCTAACTTCTCTGTGCCCATGCCAATGGAAAATAGCTGCATGTCTGTCGAATCATACACCAATGTACTATATGAGCACGTACACAAATGCATGGATCTTGCCATACCAAATAGAACTAAGACACTCTCCTCCAAAAAAAGGATGCCAATCTGGTGGTCCCTAGCCATCAATAACTCTACAACAGAAGGAAGAAACTGTTGCAGAAAAAATGAAGTCACAAAACTGGAAAATCTCCCTTATCGGTCTCAACAAAAAGCAGAGATCCCTTAACAAATCCTCTAAACCCAGCTATGAAGGCAGAATTGCGGCTGACACCAAAAACAACTACAAAGCCTATAGCTATATCAAAAACCTCCAAGTCAGTACCCATATTTGCTCTGAGTTATTACCCAATGGCACCTCCTATACTGAGCCAACAGATTCAGTGCCAGCTTTACCCCCCCCGGGCCCTGTCACAGTATCAGAAGAAAGCCTGGTACCCACCATTTCTGCAGCACAGGTAAAAGCTGCATTGTCCAAAGCCAAGAATACAGCATCCATGGGACCTGATAATATCCTGCTGTGTCCTACATGAGCTACAAAATGAAATGGTATCACATCTATGTGCCCTGTTCAGTCACAGCCTTACCTCAGGTTATATCCCTAACGAATGGTACACTTCTGCAATCATCCCACTCCATAAAGGAGTAGCAACTACAGACCCTGGGTAATGTTGCCCCATTAGCCTGACTAGTCTGGTATGCAAAGCTATGGAGCACATCATCATGGCCCTGCTTAACAAAAATATAGGCAGTTTCCAAACTCTTGACCCCGCACAGTTTGGCTTTGTCAAGGGACGATCCTTCCTGCTGAACCTGGTTGACTTCTTTGATGCAGTCACCAAGGCTGTGGATGAGGGTAAGGCAGTACATATAGCCTACCTCGACCTGACCATGGTCTTTGATACCATTCCCCACTCCGGTATCATTGATAAACTCACCAAACTAGGCATCAGTACTTACATCACTAGGTGGGTTGCAAATTGGCTCATAGACAGAACCCACATAGTGAAAGTTGTGGATTCCAAGTCGGACTGTCGACCTGTCACGAGCGGAGTCCCACAGGACTCCGTCCTGGAACCTCTCCTGTTTGGCATCTACTTCTCAGAAGTCTAGGCAAACAACGAAGGACTCTGACTGACCACGTTTGCGGATGACTGCAAGATAGGAGTCATTATCAACTCCCCAAGTGATGTAGACATCCTACAAAAGGGCCTCTGAGCCCAACGACTGGTGTCAGAACCATGGCCTGAAGATTAACACCAAAAATGCATTGTCATCCCACGTGGAAAAAACTCCGTTCCCACAAATTACCACATTGATGGGAGCCCACTGAACACTGAAAGGGCCATAAGAGATCTGGGCATGCAGGTTTACAGCCACCTCACCTTTGACCGCCACATTGCCACTGTGGTAAGAAAGGCTTTCTACGTGGCACATTTTATAACCAAAGGTTTCGCATCCAGGAAGAAAAAGGTAATCATCCCTCCATTAGACCAGTCATTGAATATAATACCCCATTTGGCATGTACCTAACCAGACACCTACAACAGCTAGACAGGCCACAAAAGTATCTCACAAAAAGGATCCTAGGCCTTAAACACACGTCCTACATGGACATACGCAAGAAACGTCAGCTGTTCTCAGTCCATTATCGTCTACTTAGAGGTGATCTCTGCTTGACTTACAAAGCCATGTCTGACCCAGCCCTATTTGAAATGCTGCACCTAAAGAAATACCAATCCCCCCCCCCCCCGCGTGCCACACGCTCCAGAGATCACAACTTCATTACCACAATTAACGGAACATGCTGGAGGGACAGGTTCATCTGCCAAAGACTGGCCATACTCTGGAATAAGCTTCCCATTCATGTCAAGCAGAGCACCTTGCTGGCCTTCTTCAAGAGAAATCTTGATGAGTGGATGGGTAACCAAGTTCACCCCAGGGATCACTGCAGTTTGCCCTACTGGATAGGGGCACTGCGAACTAACATCGGGTGGCACAGTTCCTGGGCAATTTTTTTGGGACTAGGCTTGTAAAGGCTCCAGAGTCATTAGCTTAGTACACACCTATGGACATGTAATTCAAGGAATGTGTCTCAATTTTCAGCCATCCCTTTTTTCCAGAGAATATAGTAATTACTTCTTCTCCACTCCCTTTTCTAGCAAGAAAAAGGAGCCAGAAAATAGGTTTTTAAAAAGCAATGGAAAGGAGGTTCTAAAAAGAAAAGCCTGAACAATAGTCGGTCATGACTTTAGAGCTTTCGCCCATACCCTGGAAGCCTTTCCATGTTTGAGACTTCACCTTCCCTTACAGCATCATATTGTTCAGGCAGCTGGGATCTAAAGGTAATCCAGTAGGGGTACACATGACAGTGGAAATCCCATCCCTTATTTGTAAGGGATCCCCTTTTGTCTATGAAACCAGATTACTCTCTCTCTCCTCCCTTCCTGCCAAATGTGTCTCAGGGTATTCTACAACCAGTGCCCCTCCATTCTCCTAGGCAAAGGTTTTTACTCAAATTTTCTCGTTCCCAAAATAATCCTGGAGGTCTCTAGTGGATATTTCTTCTCATAGCTTTTTTTTGTCAAGATTCTGAAATTTTTTTTTATTTCATATTGGCTTTCAGAAGTCTTCCCTCATCTCTTCTCACAGAATGATTTTCCTGGGATGTTTGTTGGACTCTGCTTTGGGAAGAGCTTTGATTCCTCCACACAAAGTAGACATGTTAGCAGTTTCTTCCTGAATTTCTCTAGTCAGGACCCATGGATATGCAAAGAACTTTCTCAGTATTTTGTGGTATGTGTTATCGATGATCCTCATGCTTCCCCTGGCCAGAATACACAAGGAAAATAGTGGTATCTTGCATCATTTTGGAATCTGTAGCTACATTCTGTCCTCCTAGATCACAGTTCTGGTATTTGTACAGAGGGAGATAGCATGGATGGGTGGGTAGAGCAGACTGCTTTCAATCCAGGTCTTCCATTCTCCCTTCTTACCCATTTCCCTTCCACTCCATCACCCTAACTGCTTCAGACCTGGAGTGAAGGTTTCAAAAGGAGTTAATGTGCAAGCTCTCTGGGATCTTGCAGACAGGACCACATAATTATTAAAAGGATGTTTGCAGTTATCAGTGCTCAGTGCTTTGAATTCCTAGAATAATCTCTGGTCTTCGGGACCGCTGCAGGTGAATACACAGAGAACACTATTATGATGAGGTGCATAAATGAGGGGTACCAGATCTTACTCTCTCAGCAGACTTGCTGTCATACTCTAAAAGGTAACAACTCATCTTAGTTTTGCTTCTGGTTTCATACATTCTGTCAGAGCAAAACTTCATTGCAGATGAGCTCAACTGGACCAGAACAGCCCCTCATTAATGGCAACTTCACCCTGAGGTCTTCCAAGAATTGGGTCAAGTGTGGGGAGTACCTCAAGTAGATCTGTTTGCCTTCCTTCAGAACAGACAATGAAAGTTCTGCTTTAGGATTCCTTGCAAACAGGCCTAGAAAACATTTTCCCATTTCCATGGAAGGGATGTTCTGTCTGCTTTTCCACCCTTCCTACTAATGTTAGGTTCTTCTAAAGATCCAGAGGGACTTGCGCAGAGTTGTGGTGGTGGTATCTTCCTTGTATCCAAGGCAGCTGTGGTTCCACCTTCTTTTCAGTTTTGTCCAGAGTCAGTTATGACAAGCTTCCCCACAGGCTGGATTTACTTATGACAGAGAGGAGTTTAATACACCCCAGTCTGTACACTCTTCATCTCATGGTCTGGATGTTAGAATTTTGATGCCTTTTAGTAGCTTTTTTCAGAGGCCTTGCAGCAGGTACTAAAGAAGGTGATAATACCTGATACTTGCAAATAGTGTGTGCAAGTGGAAAAGATTTTCTGGTTGGCAGTCTGAGTCTATATCTTCTTTATGCCTGACTGCTTCTGGTTCTTGATTATTTGTGAGAGTTACTAACCAGTGGCTTTTTCGATTTCCTCTGTCAAGGTACATTTGTCTGCCCTCAGTTACCTCCCTTTCTAACATTGCTCAGGTTGTTCTGTTTTTAAAATGGGTATTACATAGTCGTCCAGAAATAGGTGGCTCCTCCTTGTGATCTGAACTTTGTGCTTGAGAAACTTTCTCTCTTTCCATTTCAACTGGCTCATCAAGCTGAATTGAGGTTCTTAACTTGGAAGACTGTTTTACTAATAACTCTGAAATCTGCTGGGAGAGCATCTGAGTTCCTAGTTCTTATGGTGAACCAGCACTACCTTGTTTCCTCAGGGTTTCTTAATCAACAGATGTCATTTTTACACCTGAAGTGCTCTCTGCCTACTATTCTTTTTTGACTCCATAAACTGCACACAGTGTCCACAGGTAGTTCAGATACTACTTAGAATTTGAACCTTCAGGAAAGCTCCTCAGCTGTTTTTCTCTTATGAGGGTAAGAGTAAAGGACAACTAGTGTAAAAACAGTCCATTTCCAGGCAGTTCTTTTGTTATACTCTCCACAATATGCCTTTTCTAGGCAGGGCTTTGGCTTCTTTAGTGGCTTTCTATAAAGGGTGGACATGGAGGCAGCAACATGGTCATCTCTACACACTTTCACAAAGCACTACAAATTGTTTTTTTTTTTTTCCATGTCCAGAACATTCTCCTGGAGTCTGTTTATTGGCCTCTGCCATTTTCTTCCTTCTCTAAGCTATGGTAATCTAGCTATGTAGCTTAGGCTACTGCAGCAGTGATCTAGGTCTGAACATAAACTTACCTTAACAGTAGATGTTCTAATAGGTCTTTGTTGCAGTAGACTCCCTTACTTCCTAACCACTTTATTTGGTTTGTACGTTTTTGCTGTTGCCAAGTTGTGTTTGCCTGTCCCATTTGGTATGTATCATTACTGTTTACCTTTGTTTCCTAGCATTGTCCTAGGCAGAAAATGCAGTACAGTTTTTTATGCTTCAGCTGTCCTTTTATGGAGTTCTGCTGGATCTTCTGATATTTGAGCATGGGGAATCTAGTGTTGTCTTTGCGAAGATCTGTTTCCTTTGGGTATGACCTCATATAGCCTGGGCTATTGCTTCAGTGATCAGTTAGAAGATCTACTATTATGGTAAGTTTACTAAATTTCCAAAGGTTTGAGTTTGTCTGGAACATCATTAGCTTGAAAAGGTTCTGGAAATGTTAAAATCTGTTGGACAAAGAAATTGAACTCACTAATATGCTCTGAATAAAGTGTGTGTGTGTGTGTGGGGGGGGGGGGGTGAATATTAACTTTGCAATTCTTAACTTTGAAAATCTCATTAAAAGGAAAGTTTATTATTGGTAAACTTTTGCTGCAGATATCTTGCTTGGGTGTAGGGTCTATGGAACTCTGTCTTATTAAAGAGAATAATATGTGCAAACAAGGGAAGTTGTTTTGATAAGTGAAGTGTGCATTGTGTTTTCAGTCGATTTGTTTATTGAACAATAAAAGTTGCAATGCCAGTATTCCTACTTGCCCCGTTCCTTTTTATTTTCTTTGTATCTCTAGCTTGAATTATTTCATAGTTGTATTTGCTTTATTTTATCATAGTCCTCATATCAGTTACATAGTTTTATTAGTAATTATTACATTTTATGAGAACATAAGCCTTGGGAATTTTTTTTAACTTGCACGTAATTTATGCAAAGATGAGTAAATGTAATTGGCGTTTTTCCATTTTTTTCAGTATCCATGGTCATTGTCCAGATTCGTATTGCATATATCAGTAACTACAGTTAATGTAGAAACAACTACACTAGTACATACAGTGTAAGATACTCATGTTGATCAGCATTTTTCTGTGCCTTCCCATCAGTTTTTTTGTAGGTGCAGTAGTAACAAAATGTGGATAACCAGTGTTGTACGTTATCAGATGAACAGAATTTTGGGAAATTAACCCCTTTTTATTTACAAGACATTAGTCAATTTTAAGAAATTATTGGAAAGGTCAAAATAGGGATGTGTGAAGGAGAGAGTAACGAAGTAGTATCAAAATGTGCATTGTGTAGGCAGTGTCCATATATTTCTTGAGAAGTTCATTAGATTTCATAGGTTCATATTTGTGTACTAGGCTAATGGCCCTGGAGCCTTTACAAGCCTATCCATAGGTTTACCCTGGCATCGTGCCACCCATTAGTTCCCAGTGCCTCTGTCGAGTAGAGCCATTGGAGTGATCCTTGGGGTGAATTTTCTATTTCTTATCCACTCATCAAGATTTTATTGAAGACTGCCAGTAAGGTGCTCTGTGTGACATGTATGGGAAGTCTATTCCATAGCATGGGCAGTCTCTGGGTTATGAACCTGTCCCACCAGCATGTTCTGTTGATTGTGGTAATGAGGTTGAGGTCTCGAGCGTGTGGTGCGGTGGGATTGGGATTTCTTTAGATGTAGCATTTCTAACAGAGCTGGGTCAGACATGCAAGTCAAGCAGAAATTGCCTCTAAGTAGGTGATATGAGACTGAGAATAGCTGGAGTTTTTTGAGTCTGTCCATATAGAACAACTGTTTAAGGCCTAGGATCATCTTTGTGAGGTGCTTTTGTGGCCTTTCCAGTTGATGCAGGTTTCTAGTGTGGTACATGCTAAATGGGGCATTGTACTCTGATTGGCCTAATGAGGGAAGAGTAGAGGGAGACAATAACCTCTTTCTTCCTGGATGCAAAACCCTTAGTAATGAGATCTTCCACATAGGACTTTCTGACCACAGTGGCAATGTGGTGGTCAAAAGAGAGGTTGCTGTCAACCTGTGTTCCCAGATCTCTTGTAACGCCTTCTGTGTTCAGTGGACAACCATCGATGTTGATCAGAACTGAAGTCTTCAACTAAAGCTAAGTACCCCGTTGGGGAAACTTTTTCTTTCTCTAAACCGATGTCAGTAAAAGTAAATAATTGCATTTCTTGTGGAAAGCAAATACCTCAAAGATTTTCATTTGTACTGTATTCCTTGCCTAGGCCCTGACCACGACATACCGCGCTGTCGGTTTTGTGCCTTATTTAAACAACAAACAATCCGTCGTCTGTATATTTTCGATTCTAAATATTTTGGTGCTCTGTTCATTTATCCAGATGTCTTCGGTAAGCTATCCGACTACTGACATTCTGAAAAAACGCACAGATAAAGACAGACACAGGCCACCTAGGTCCAAAGCTGCCGGCGACTCTTCTCCTAAGCCAGTCGCCAGTTCGCCGGTACTCAGTGAGGCGCTTTTGCAGCCCCTGATACCCGCTACTTCAGATTTGCAGGCCTCTACTGAGACCCATTCAGAGTCCGGTATGCTGCGAGATGCTTCATCTGTGGAACCTGCAGATGTCTCTACCTTGGATGGGTCTGGAGCCATTGTGCAGACACCAGCTTCTGAGGGTGTATTCAGGCCTTCTGACTTGCATATCAAACCAACACCATCTTCTTCGTCAAGGCCTAAAACTCTAACCATGCCTAGAAAACTGACGCCCAGACTGCATGGTCAGGCCTCTATGCCTAAAAAACAAATAAGAGTGCCTGAAGACCTTATTACTTTAATCAGGGGAAGCCAACCTTCCCCCTCTGAGACCTAGGAATGAGTTTGCTTATGATACTTATGACCAGGATTCTGAAACTTCTGTTTCCTCTGATGACCGGGATTTACCTTTATCTACCTATGAGGATTCTGATGCTGAGGACTCTGTTCCCTCTGCTTCACCCCCCCCCAAGAGGATTTTTCTTTTGGTGAAATCTTGCATACTCTTAGGGAGCATTTTCGTTGGGAAAGTCAGGATTTCTCTTCTAAAAAGAGGCTTAGGGATTTCTTATTTCTGCCCCAGCACAGGCCTTTAGTTATCCCTTCTGTTCTGGACATTGATGATGCCTTTCGGAATTTAGCCTGGCCCCTGACTCTCTACCTCCTGCTCCCAGAAAACCTGATAGATATTACAGGGTTCCTGATTCTCACAAGTTCCTTCTGCCAAAAATCCTACCCCCTCTGATACACTCCAGGGCGCTGGATAGATGGGGTAGGAAGGTATACACTTCTGCAACCTTGGCCATTAAGGCTTTAAATTGCCAGTTTTGTATGTTAAAGTACCAGCAGCATATTATTGAATTGCTTAAACAGAAAATGATGATTCCTGATTGTGCTGAAAATAAGGATTTACAGGATTTAATGCATGCTGCTGAACAGGTTGGAAAACATACTTTGCAATGTGGTTTTGATTCACTAGAGGCATCTTGCAGGGCTGCTGTCAATGAGTCTGTACTTAGAAGGCATGGTTGGCTTAAGGAGCAATCCCTGCCAGATCATGTTAAAGCTAAATTACTGGATGCTTCCTTAAATCAGGACCGCCTGTTTGGCAACAAGGCAGAAAAAGTTCTTAAAATGATGGAGGAAAAAGCTAAATCTATGCAAACTGTTAAAGATTTCTTGCAAGTACAATCTCCAAGATTTAGTAGGCATTGGCCCTCTAAGAATTGGTCTTTTCCTGCCTCTTCCAGGCCTTCCGAGTCCAAACCCAGATCCAGGAGAACTCCCAGGCTTAAGTCCCAGGGTACGCACAGGACTAAGCAGTGGGGGGCCCCCATTTCCAAATCTGGGAGTAGTAAAACTCCCCCCTATGGCAAACTGTCTCAATGACTTGACTTTAAAACTTCCAAGCACTTCTCAACTGACTGCCCCTTTGGGGGGAAAGATTGCACTTCATGCAGAGAACTGGGTACTCATTACGCAGGACAAATGGGTTTTAAATATAGTTTCCCAAGGATACAGATTTCACTTCCTCACATTACCAACCCCAAACGGTTGGCCGGATCTACCCCCATATCAGTGGGCAGAGGCTCAAAAGCAAGTGCTCCCTCTCTTAAGCATAAAGGCTATTCGAACTGTACCAGAAGAGGAAAAAGGGACAAGATTTCTACTCAAGACTTTTCCTGGTACCCAGAAAAGACAACTCATGGCATCCTATCCTGGACTTGTCTACTTTAAACACTTCTTTGGTGATTCCAAAATTCAAGATGCTAACTCTTCACTAGATGTTCTTCGTGTTTCACTATTGCAGTCATTACATTTGGGTAATCCTGCTGGCAGGTTGCCCTCAGCCGGCCTGAATTCCAAAGTCTTGGGTCCTGCGTCGGCTGCTGTCGCCCCTTCCCTGATGTCAGGTCGTCAGGGGTATAAAAGAAGCAAAGAAGCAGCCAACGCCATTTTCCTCAATCTTTCTTGCTGCGTGGTGCCCAAAGCAGAAGCAGTTTGCAAGTGCCGGTCGGCAGACTCCTGAGATTTTCGTGTTTGAGTTTCAGATCCGAAGTCTTCAATAAAGCTACGTACCCCATTGGGAAAACTTTTTTCTTGCTCCAGACCAATGTCAGAAAAAGTTAATCGTATTCCTTGTGGGAAGCAAATACCTCATAAGGATTTTCATTCTTACTGTATTCCTTGCCTAGGCCCTGATCACAACGTTGCTGGTTGTCGGTTTTGTGCTAGATTTAACCAACGCACTATTAAGTGTCGTCATGATTTTGCTTTAAACTTTTTTTGATGCCTGTTTAATTATCCTGAAATGTCGTCTGATAGCTATCTGACTACCGGAGCTTACAAAAAACGCAAAGAAAAGGATAGAGGAAAACAAACCAAGGCACAAAACCGACGAAGCTTCTCCTTAGCCAGTCGCCGGTTCTCAGTGAGGTGCTTCCGCAGCCCCCGACGCTCGCTACTTTAGAGTCGCAGGCTGCTACCGACTCCCACGTGGAGTCCGCCATGCCGCTGGATACTTAAGATATTGGAGCCTTGGACGCTAATCCCTCAGATGGGTCCGGAGCCGCTGAGCAGGTACTGGCTTCTGAGGGTGTATTCAGACCTAAACATCTTTACATTAAAACGACTTCAGCTTCAAAGGAAAAGACTAAAGCACCTTCTAAAGCAAGGAAACAAACTCAAGAGCCACGTGGACAGGCCTCTATGCCCAAAAAGCAGATGCTCAGAATGGCCGAAGACTTGATTACCTTGATCAGGTGTTCCCATCCCCCTCCTGATAAGAGGCCTAGGCAAGACACTGACTATGAATCTTCAGGTCAGGTTTCTATTTCTTCTGATTCCTCTTCTGATCAGGAATATTCTCTTCCCCCCATGAGGATTCTGATGCTGAAGAATCTGTACCTTCAGCATCTCCTCCTGAGGACTATTCCTTTGGAGAAACCTTGCATACCATGAGGGAGCATTTCCACTGGGAGAGCCAAGATTTTTCAGAATCTAAAAAGAGGCTCAGGGATTTTCTTTTACTACCTCAGAACAGGCCTCTAGCCATTCCACCTGTGTTAGACATTGTAGATGTGTTTTCGGAGTCTAGTCTGACCCCTGACTCCTTACCCCCAGCTCCTGTTAAGCCTGACGGATATTACAGGATTTCCAACTCACACAAATTTCTTTTTAAAAACCCTGCTGCTGACCCAGAAACTATTTCACAAGGTCCAAAGGGAGTTAAGGCTTCCACTGCAAAAAAAACAACCCCCTCTGACAAAGATTCAAGGGCACTGGATAGATGGGGAACAAAGGTTTACACATCTGCAACTTTGGCTTTAAGGGCCTTAAACTGTCGATTTCATATGCTTAAGTATCAGCAACATGTCTTGGGATTGCTTAAACAGAAAATGTTGTTAAATTCTGAATGTGCAGAAAACAAGGAATGCAGGATTTATTGTATGCAGCAGAACAAGTTGGAAAGCATACTTTGCAATGTGGTTTTGATTCTTTGGAGGCCTCCTGCAGGGCCGCAGTTACGGGTTCTGTAATTAGGAGGCATGCTTGGTTAAAGGAACAAAATCTGCCGGATCATGTTAGTTAAATTACTAGATGCTCCTTTACAGCATGATACTTTGTTTGGTGTTAAGGTAGAAGAGGTGTTAAAGAAAATGGAGGACAAAGCTGAATCTATGCAAACTGTCAAAGAATTTTTACAAGTACAGCCACCAAGATTTAGTAGACACTGGCCTACAAAAAATTGGTCCTTTCCTGTGTCAGACATACCTCAAAGGGGCAGATCCCAGGCGCAAGGTTCTTATAGGCCCAAGCAATGGGGTGCTTCTACCTCCAAAGCTGGAGAAGATAGATCACAAGCATACAGAAAACAGTCCCAATGACTCCCCCCTGCCTGCACCAAGCACTTATCTTCTGGCAGCACCCTTGGGGGAAGATTAGCACTTTTTGTTCAAAATTGGCACATCATAACCCAGGACAAGTGGGTTCTAAACAGTGTCACAAGGCTACAAGTTCCATTTCCATACATTGCCAAAGGCAAACGGCTGGCCAGATCTGCCAAAAAATCAATGAGCAGAGGCACAAAAACAAGTCTCATCCCTCATGGACATGGGGGTCATTCAACAAGTACCAGAACAAGAGCAGGGACAAGGATTTTACTCAAGACTATTCTTGGTACCCAGAAAGGACAAGGCCTGGAGGCCGATAATTGACCTATCTAATCTGAACACTTTCCTGGATATTCCAAAATTCAAAATGTTGACTTTGCAGCAGCTTCTGCCCATGCTGGGTAAGAATGCTTGGCTTGTGACTTTAGACCTAAAAGAGGCATACCTGCATGTTCCAATCAGACAAGCATGCAGAAGATACCCAAGATTCAAGGCTGGTACAGTGCATTACCAATTCTCTGCACTGCCCTTTGGCTTATCTACTGTACCCTGGGTCTTTACAAAGTGCCTGGCACCAGTAATTGCATTCTGCAGACAGAGGAATGCAAATATGTCCTTACTTGGACAACTGTCTCATTCAAGCAGAGAACAAGGACATTCTTCTTCAACATCTGGCGTTTGTGAAAAGATTTCTAACATGCCTAGGATACACAGTCAACAAAAAGAAATCAAAACTAGTACCCTCACAAGAGATAATATTCCTAGGTGCAAGCTTGAATACAACTGCCCAGATGGCTCATCTCACGCCAGACAAAGGCAACTTGACTACCTATTTCAAAATGTTGTCAACAAAGGCCCAGTTATCTGCAAGGAAAATTCTGCAGGCTTTGAGCTTCATGGCATCCTGCATCCTACTAATTCCATATGCAGGACTGCATATGAGGAAACTTCAGTGATACCTAAAAAGTGTTTGGACTCAACATTGCCACAGACTGGAAACAGTCATTACTCTCATTCCCTGCCTGCAACAGGAGTTTCGATGGTGGGCAAAGGCTTGTCACCAGAACAAGGGACAGCCATTCACATTATATCCAGCAGGCAGACACTAACAACGGATGCATCAGACTATGCCTGGGGAGCCCTCATGGCAGGAAGATGCATTCAGGGTGCATGGTCCTCAAACCAAATGCATCTACATATCAATCAGAGATGTTAGCTGTTCAAAATGCCCTGACAGCCTTCAAGGACCTACTTCATCCGGGGCAACTACTGATAGACAGACAACACCACCGTCATGTGGTATATAAACAAGCACCGGGGCACACATTCTTACCCCCTTTGCAGACGAGCCATGACCTTGTGGGATACAGCTTTGACTTGCCAAGTACATCTGCAAGCACAATTCCTTCCAGGAAGGGAAAATACTCTGGCAGATGAACTAAGCAGGAACCTCATGGTTCCCCATGAGTGGAAGCTGGATCCACAAGTCTTCAGCATAACAAGGAAATGGGGATGCCCAGACATAGATCTATTTGGTTCCCCTCTCAATTACCAACTAAAAAGATTCTGCACAAGGACTTGTCACAGACAAGCATGGAAAGTGGACGCCGTATCTTTCAGCTGGCAAAATCTATCAGTATATGCTTTTCCTCCACTGCCTCTCCAACCCAAGGTGCTCCTAAAGGTTCATAGGTAGGTACTAGGCTATTGGCCCTAGGGCCTATATAAACCTAGCCAAATGTACCCTGGCTTTCGCCACCCAAGAAAATTATAGGTTCATAGGTAGGTACTAGGCTATTGGTCAGACAGGAGAAGCCAAAGATGATACTGATTGCCCCAGACTGGCCACACCAGTACTGGTATCCAGTAATAAGAAACTTATCTCTATACCCAGCTTGGACCTTACCTCAAATACCTCGACTACTGTCCCAGCAAAACGATCAGATCATGCACAGCCACCTCAGGACATTAAACTTGGCAGCATGGCGGATAATGCATTCATACAAAAAACACCTCTCAGTAAAGCTGTGATTGATGTCATTCTGGAAGCCAGAAGGGCCTAGTACTAGAAAGTCTTACGCTGAAAAATGGAAGAGATTCTGTGCCTGGAACCAGGCACAAGGAACTGATACAGCGGTACCAAATATTCCTCAGATTTTGCAGTACTTGACTGAGATGCTGGGCAAAGGCCTGTCTTTTTCATCAATTAAAATTCATGCCTCTGCCATTTCGGCTCATTACAAAACAGAGCCACCACTTTTTTCTTACCCTTTATTAAGGCAGTACCTCAGAGGAGCCAAAAATTTAAGGCCCCCAAGGAGACTACCAGTACCTGCATAGGACCTCAACTATGTCTTGAAAAGCTCACCCTGCCTCTATTTGAGCCAGCTGCTACTGCTGATATGAAGTTTCTATCTTGGAAAACAGCTCTGCCCTTGGCAATTACTTCTGCAAGACGAGTTTCAGAGCTACAGGCACTCATGGCTGTAGAACCTTTCATTTTTCATCCAGACAGGGTCTCCCTGAGGACAAACCTAACATTTATGCCTAAAGTAGTGTCCAGTGTGGCTCTTAACCAAGCCATCCATCTGCCATCCTTTTACCCAAATCCACAGAACAAGGGGGAGAGAATTCTGCATTCTTTGGACGTACACAGACAACTTAGATTCTACTTGGACAGAACCAAAGCTTTCAGGAAGACAGAGCAATTACTAGTGGCATATGCTGCAGGCTCACAATGAAAGCCTATCTCAAAGCAGACTATTTCTAAGTGGTTAGGCCACTGCATTCGTTTCTGCTACTTACAGCATGGCAAACCAGTGCCTAAGGGCATTAGGCCTCATTCCACCAGTGCTGCAGCCACCTCAGCAGCCTTTCTCAGGGGAGTACCAAACAGAGACATTTTAGAGGTGGCTACTTGGAGTTCAGTGCACACCTTTACAAAGCATTACCGTCTGCCACTCTACTCTAAATCCAGGGCAGGCTTTGCCACTGCAGTTCTGCAGGGCCTCATAGCCGCTCCTACTGCTGTCTAGTTCCAGCCTCCCAACCATAGCTTTGGGACTGTACCCAAATGTAATGACTGCAACAGTGAAACACGAAGAACATAGTACAGTTGTGTACACGTACCATAAATGTAGATGTTAGAGTGTATTCACTGTTGCAGTCCAGCTTACCCACCCACCTTCCCCCTTTTTTCTTTTGGATCTTATCTTTCCTTCTCTGATTTATACTACCTATGTGGTGTATTTGCTTTTAGATGAAGGTAAAATTTATATTGATGTGTGTATATATATATATATATATATATATATATATATATATGTCAGGGAATGGGCAACAGCAGCCGACACAGGACCCAAGACTTTGGGATTCAGGCTGGCTGAGGGCAACCTGCCAGCAGGATTACCCAAATGTAGTGACTGCAACAGTGAATACACTCTAACATCTACATTTATGGTAAGTGTACACAAAGATGTCTAGTTGGCAACACTCGATTTAAATGAAGCATACCTGCACATCCCAATCAGGGAATCTTGCAGAAGATACCTACACTTCAAAGCACTCTACATGCACCATCAGTTCTCTGCACTGCCCTTTGGCTTATCTACTGCGCCCAGGGTACTCACAAAATGCCTAGCTCCAGTCTGCATTTTGCAGGCAAAGAAATATTCAAATATACCCATACCTGGACTATTGCCTAACTCAGGTAGAAAGCCAGGACATACTTTTGAATCATCTGGCGTTTGTACAAAGGGTGCTAACTTCTCTGGAGTACACCATAAATGAAAATAAATCACACCTGGTGCCCTGTCAACAAATTTTAGTCCTGGGAGCAAGCTTGAGTACAACTTCCCAGATGGCTTTCCTCACGCCAGAGGAACAAATTCATTTGACAACCTACTTCAAAGTAGTGGCCACAAAAACCCTGCTATCTGCAAGACAAATACTGCAAGCCTTGGGGTTTATGGCCTCTTGCATTCTTCTAATTCCATATGCAAGACTGCATATGAGGAAACTACAATGGTATCTAAAAAGCCTATGGTGTCAATATTCTCAGGATCTAGAAGCAATGATTCCTATCATACCTTGCCTGCGGTTAGAGTTCCTCTGCTGGGTAGAGGCCTGCCACCAAAACAAGGGACTACCATTCACTTTACCCCCTGCTGCCGAATCCCTAACAGACGCATCCAACTATGCATGGGGGGCTCACCTGGCAGGGAAGTGCATTCAGGGCAAATGCAACCCAAGTCAAATGCACCTGCATATCAGTCAAAAAGAAATTTAGCTGTACAGAATGCTCTGACAGCCTTCAAGGAACACATTCTTCCAGGACAATTAATGGTAAAGACGGACAACATCACTGTTATGTGGTACATAAACAAGCAGGGGGTACCCATTCTTACCACCTCTGCAGACTAGCCATGGCACTGTGGAATACAGCCTTGAGCTACCAAGTACATCTACAGGCTTAATTCCTGCCAGGAAACTTAATACACAGGCAGACAGACTAAGCAGAAATCTCAAGGACCCACACGAGTGGAAACTGGAACCAAAGGGGGGAGCCCAGATATAGACCTGTTTGCCTCCCCCCAGAACTACCAATTGGACACATTTTGCACAAGGACTCCCCACAAACAAGCTTGGAAAGTGGATGCTCTGTCCTTCAGCTGGAAAAAACTGTCAGTTTTTGCCTTTCCTCCTCTGCCTCTCCTCTCCAAAGTACTTCTAAAGATCAAGCAGGACAAACCAAGGACGATGTTGATTGCACCAGACTGGCCACGCCAGCACTGGTACCCCCTCTTGCGCAGTGTGTCACTGTTGGCTCCATGACACCTGCCTCAGACCCCTACCCTGTTGTCTCAGCAAGAGAACCAGATTCTGCACCCTCTGCTTCAAACCCTGAACCTAGCAGTCTGGCTAATTACTTAACCTCTCCTTTACCATCCCTCAGTAAACAAGTGATGGGTATCATTTTAGAGGTAAGGAGGCCTAGTACTAGAAAATCTTATGCTGACAAATGGAAAATATTATGTACCTGGAACCCCGTCTCAAGGGATGAGCACAGCTGCACCCAACTTACCTCAGATTCTTCAATACTTAACTGAGATGCTTCACAAGGGCCTTTCTTTTTCCTCCATCAAAATTCACGCCTCAGCCATTTCGGCTCATTATAACACAGAGCCTCCCCTCTTCTCTCATCCACTGCTCAAGCAGTTCCTCAGAGGGGCCAAAAATTTAAGACCACCCAGGAGAGCCTCAACTCCAGCCTGGGTCTTTAACTTTGTATTGGAGAAACTCACTCTTCCTCCTTTCGAGCCAGCTGCTAGTGCAGATTTAAAATTCCTTTCTTGGAAAACCGCCTTCCTTTTAGCTATCACTTCAGCAAGAAGGGTATCTGAATTACAGGCCCTTATGCCAGTGGAGCCTTTCATCATCTTTCATGCGGACAGGGTATCCCTCAGAACCAGTCCCTCCTTCATGCCCAAGGTGGTATCCAGTGCGGCTCTTAATCCGTCATTCATTTGTCACCCTTCTTTCCTAATCCACAGAACAAAGGGGAATGGGTGCTGCACTCATCAATGTGCACTGACAACTTAGATTTTACTTGGACGGGACTAAACCTCAAAGGAAGTCTGAACAACTGTTGGTGGCATTTGCTGCAGGGCCAGAGGGGAAGGCTATTTCAAAGCAAGCCATTTCTAAGTGGATAGTCCATTGCATTCATTTCTGCTATAAGCACCATGGAAAACCTATTCCACAGGGGATCAGATCCCAATCAACCAGGGCTGCATCTACCTCTACAGCCTTTCTCAGAGGTGTCCTTACCAGAGACACCCTGGAAGCTGCTACCTGGAGTTCAGTACATACTTTAACCAAGCATTACCACTTGCCAATGTTCTCTAAATCCAGAGCTGGCTTTGCCGCTGCGGTCTTGCAGGGCCTTATAGCTGGTCCTAATACTATCTAAATTCCTCCTCCCATCCTTAGCTTTGGGAATCTACCCAAATGTGATGACTGCAACAGTGAAACACAAAGAACATAGTACAGTTGTGTACACTTACCATAAATGTAGATGTTCGAGTGTATTCACTGTTGCAGTCCTGGTTACCCTCCCTCCAGCCCCCTGGCTTCTTTTAGCTATACCTCTATTATCCTTTACTATGCTTAAAAGCTTTTTGGTGTATTTGCTTTTTTGTTGGAGGTATAATCTGTGTGTGTGTGTGTGTGTGTGTGTGTGTGTGTGTGTGTGTGTATATATATATATATATATATATATATATATATATATTTTTTTTTTTTATTGCTTCCTATTATGGGGACACCTGACAATCTAGGGCAAGAAAAACTGATGTAATGGCGTTGGCTGCATGTTTTATACCCCTGACTACCTGACGTCATGGAAGGAGACAGCAACCGACGCAAGACCCAAGACTTTGTTAATCAGGCCGACTGAGGGCTACTGCAAGCAGATAACCCAAATGTGATGACTGCAACAGTGAATACACACCAACATCTACATTTATGGTAAGTGTACACAACTGTACTATCCTGGCACCTGACAGGCAGCTAACTGTTACTTTCTCCTTATTCAACCTAGTGAGTGGGACATCATTGTGCCTCACTATTATTTTTAGTTTTTTAAGGGTGGAAATTATGCAACAGCTGGAGTAATTTATTTGGCTAAATGTTCAGAATGTGATCTTTTTCTTAGCATGTTTTCCTATTTATAAAAAAACTAATGTATGAACACAGTTATGATATTTTTAGGAAGAACCCCAACAGTGCCTTTGCAAAGCATGTAGAATTATGTAAGGAATGTAATCTATTCCGGTTTGGAATGATTGAAATTATAGGCAAAAATCTAAAGGGGGGTGAGTGGGAAAATCTTGGAATATAGAGAATTGTGATGACAGTTTAAGTTAAACACTGCAGCACTACCTGTGTTAAATTAATTTATTTCTTTGCAGCCTGTTAAATTCTACTGTCAAACTGTGCCACCTCTGCCCTTATGCTTTAAGTGTTAGGGGCATTCCGTCTTCTGCATATATTTTAGCCTGCAGAGTGAGTAGTCTGAAGACAGGTGCTTCATTGTCCTAGTTTTGTGAGCAGTAGCCTTATAGTCTGTAAGCCCTCCTCCACTGACATCCTGCTGGTCAGCTTTCTTAGTACTTCCTAACAGACTGACATTACTCATACTGCTTTTACTCAAAGTATTCCTTTCTCTTATTTTTCCATGTTTTCTAGACTTGCTATTCCCATTACTTGTATCCTCCTGTCTGTCTTTACTGGAACTGCACGCCTTCAAGAAAGCCACCCATGGTCTCCCCCCTTTCTTTCTGGTTTCTTGACAGTTATTAATCACTTTCAGCTCTGCGCTGTTATTTGTGCACAGTCAACATTGACTCAGTTGTGTCTCTAGTGTGCTGTTATTTTGATGCAAGTGTCCCTGCAAGCAAACAGATTTGTATGTAACCGTGAAGTCTGCAGTTTGAACACTAGTTTGTGGGCTTTATTTTTATTGTCCACTATAAAATTTTCTTAGACCACAGCAACCTCATTGGTACTTTCTCCTTTAACGTGTTCCCTTTGTTTTTAGCAGTCTACTGTCTCCCTTAAGTTTATTTCTCCTCTTGTGCAAACACTTTTAGTTCTGAGCCAGTATGTCTCCAGAGCTGCACTCCTGCATTCTTGCTTACTTTTTCTCAGTGTTTTGCTGATCTGTGGGGGTTGGAATAGCCTTTCGACTTGCATTTCTCTTTACACTGCACAAGTGTTCAAACAGTTAAGTGCAGTCTTTTACTGTTATTGCCATTAGTTGGGTCAAGGTGATATTGAACTAATTCTCCTACTGAAAGTGTCCTAGTGCAACAAAATCAAGATCTTTCATCTACTAGCATAGAGGCCTTTTAAACTGCATTGCTCATTTTACTTCTCTCTCAGCAGATTTGTGGCTTTTTAAGTTCAGTCATTGTTTTCTCTCTCTCTCTGCCAAGTTTTCAACCCGCTTAGTTTGTCCTTGCCAATGCTCTGGCTTACTCCGCTTCCCTATCCTACCCCAATTTCCACCCCCCTCTTACTCTACATTTATCCTTTAATAGCACCAGCCAAATACTCCTCAAACCAATACAATCAATTCCCTCCAAAAGAAAAGCAATCAGTAGAATTGCTCCCAATAGTAACACCCACTGTAGTTTACCAAGAAGGACTGACTCTCAAACTGTCTTAATCCTTGTCCCCATTAACGATCCAATTACATCTCTACAACTCAGTACCCTCCTAATACTTTCTAATCCTAATTTGCAACAAAGATAAACTCGAGTTAAATAAGATGTCCCTAACTCAAATTATTTTATTATTCCTCCTCACTCTACTAGCCTTCCTTCACCAGCTATCAAATCCACCTCCTTCAGATTTTTAGGACTTCAACCATTCCTCACAAATAATATCAATATCTACTCAGCCTGTCTTTCTTCATAACACCCTATCTCTACAAAACAACTGTCTGCTTTATTTATCTCTCCTCTCCGATCTTCCGACAAACCCCTCCTCTATATCTCTAGGGCACCAATACGGCAGGAAGAGCACTGCTCTCCCAATCCTGCTCTGATTTGTGCCCCTACCTCTTCTCACTTTAAAAACTCACTTAGAACACACTTAAAGAATAAGTGGCTATGCCCATGTATTACATAAGTCCTCAATTTATTCCACTTGCATACCTCACTTCCTAATATATATATAATGTATATTACAGCCTAGGTCTTTTCCTAATGCTGATTGAATTATTTTAGTTATTCTGTTAACCATGTGTAACTATTTTTTCCTGTATGTATAGGTCTTATGTCTTCTGCTGTATACTGTATTTAACATAGTTTGAAAGTTCTTTGTATACTGTATTTTAACATTGTGTTAAATTTTACTTACTGTGGAGCTTTTCTCCTCAGGCCTTCGCTGAAAATGGACCTGTGTTCAGTTGGACCATCCCGGTTAACACACATAAAATAAATAAAATAAAATAAACCTGTAAATATCCCAAAACTAAGTATCCAATTTTACGATCAGATACCAAACCAAGACAAAAATATAACTGGCCCAAACTCTTCCTTCTGTATAATATCATTCAGAAAATTTTCAGAAGTATTCCCCCACGTTCCACTATTCATAAACTCCGTAACCCACGTCCCACTATTCATAAACCCCGTAACCCACATCCCACTATTCATAAACCCAGCACTTACATCCCCAAAATAAACCAGTCACCTAATACATCTCAACAAAAAACAAAATCCAAACTCAGCTTACTTAATATGAACATAAGTATGTACAGTAAAATCCATGACCTACATACCTTGCCACATACACTCCTGATGCAGTCATAGTTACTAAAACCTGGTTAAAAAAATAAATGGATAATGAGACACCCCCCCCCCCCCTGGAAGCAATATATATATATATATTCAGGCATAACAGTCAGAACAAGTGTGCAGGTAGTGTAGTAATTGTATATAAAAATTCCCTAACCATCACCTTACCTGCGGGAAATTCCCAAATTAACAATGCTGAACTTGTAATACAACTCCTAAAGATCAACAGTAGGAAAACTATGTTTAACAGCAGTTGTATACCCCCAGGGAATAACATTGATGCTGCTAAAAGCATCCTGTATTGGATATCTCAAGAAATTAACCACAAAGCTGAAATACTTGGAGACTAAATATAGACTGGCAACTCATAAATTCCACTACTTCCACTGAATCATCAACTTGTACAACTTCTGACAGTTAATAACCACACCTACTAGAATCAGGAAAACTTCAGGAAGATACTCAACAATAGACTGGATTCTCACACACAAACCAGACAGACTGACAAACGTAAGCAGCCTCTTGCATGAGTGAATACTTACCAACATACATATTCTTACAGACCTTAAGCAATCTAGAACCAGTCATAATAGAATAAAGTCCAATCCTGCACAGTGGCTGACAAAAGAAACAAAAAAAAAATCATGATAAAAAGGGATAAAGCCTGGAAAAGTCGGTATAAAGATAGAACTCAAAATGCCTTCCAGAAATTTAGACATCTTAGAAACCTTGCCAAACTTCATGTCAAACAGTGTAAGCAAACATACAATATCAATCTACAAGACAAACAGAAAAACAACCCAAAACTTTTTTGGTCATCACTAAATAACCTACCCCACCCTGGCAAGATCACCATTCCCTCTCCAAAAACAGGCAATATGACAGACTGTATCCCCTCAGTTTAATTCCTACTTTATGCAGTCACTGTCATCTCTCTCTGACACTAATGCATCTCCCTTTCTGTCTAACCTTGTCCAATCAAAACCACCCACAACTCTTCAGTTTTAGTCCAGTACCTACCTCACTCATAATGAAAGTTGCTCTTTAAATGAAAAACTACTACTGTAGCTGTAGAGCAACTACCATCAGACTACCTAAAAATGGCCACAGAAGTCACAGCCTTTCCTGTGCCCATACTAACTAATGGGTCCATAGCGGAAAGATATGTCCCATCACTGTGGATAAAATTTTGCATCATACCCACTGCACAAAGGCAATACATCTACAGTAACTGCAGACATGTTCTTTGCCCCCTCTCCAAATATTAGAGAAATGCATCCATATGCAGATGATAACATCAAATAACCAGCTGTCAGAAACACAACATGGCTTTAGGCCCCAGCACAGCACCACTACTGCACTACCATATTTTTTCAGTATTTTATAAACCAACATAGAAACAATGGCCTGTTTGTGTCCACCATGATATTCTTTGTGTTTCACTGTGCCAGTCATTATACTTGGGTTATCTGCCTGCAGGTAGCCCTCAGTTGGCCCGGATACTAGAGTCATGGGATTTCTGTGTCGGATGCTGTCGTCTCTTCCATGACGTTAGGTCGTCAGCGGTATAAAACATGCAGCCGATACCATTGCATCAGCTTTTCTTGCCGTGTGGGAACCAGAAGCCGAAGTTCGCAAGTGCCGGTCGGCCCCAACCTGAAATTTTCATTTTTTGAGCTTCAAACCTGAAGTCTTCTAAAGCTAAGTACCCCGTTGGGGATCCTTTTTTCTAACCGATGTCAGAAAAAGTTACAAATTGTCTTGCTTGTGGAAAGCAAATGCCTCAGAGATTTTCATTTTTACTGTGTCAACCTGTTTAGGCCCAGACCACAATGTCCCTCGCTGTCGGTTGTGTGCCTTGTTCAACGCCCGAACTATTCGCCGTCTGGCTATTTTTGTGTCTCAATTCTTTTGCTCTCGTTCTCTGTATTCCGAAATGGCTTCAATAAGCCGTCCGACTAATGATCTTCCGAAAAAATGCAAGGATAAAGACAGAGACAGACCGCATAGGACCAAAACTGCCGCCGACTCTTAAGTTAAGCTAGTCACCAGTCCGCCGGTACTCAGTGAGGCGCTTTTGCAGCCCCGGTTACCCGCTTCTACAGATTCGCAGGCCTCTAGTGAGACCCATTCAGAGTCAGATATGCCGCGAGATGCTTCTTTGACTATGGAACCTGCGGAGGTCTCTACCTTGGATGGGTCCAGAGCCACTGTGCAGGCACTGGCTTCTGAGGGTGTATTCATACCTTCTGATGCTCGTATTAAAATGGCTACTTCGTTAATGACTAAAACTACCAAATTTCTCAGGCCCAGAGTTCGCACTACGCCTAGGAAACCGATGACCAAACGCATTCTCAAGCTCCCATGCCACAGAAACAAATGGTTAGAAAGGCTGAAGACCTTATTACTTTAATTAGGGGAAGCCAGCCTTCCCCCTCTAAAAGACACAGAATTTATTTTCTTTCTGATTCTACAGACCATGAGTCCGATGACTTTGACCCATGTGATTACCAGGACATACCCTTATCTACCTATGAGGATTCAGATGCAGAGGATTCCATTACCAGTCAAGCAAGCTCAATTCCTGCCAGGCAAACAGAGTTTACTGGCAGACAACTTAAGCAGAAATCTAATGGACCCACACGAGGGGAAACTGGACCCAACTCATTCAAACTTGTAATACACAGGTTGGGGACACCAGAGGTGGACCTCTTTGCTTTCCCCCAAACCCATCCACTGAGCATATTTTGCACCAGAAATCCCTACAGCCAAGCATGGAAAGTGGATGCCCTGTCCATTATATGGGAAAACCTCAATCTATGCCTTTCTTCCTCTGCCCTTCCTTTCAAAAGCACTACTCAAGATCAAACTGGACAGGTCAAGGACAGTCCTTATTGCACAAGACTGGCCACGCCAGCACTCGTACCCACTCTTACGCAGTCTGACAGTAGTGCCATACTGGCACCTACATCAGACCCCCTCTCTGCTGTCCCAGCAGGAGGGGCAGATTTTGCATCCTCAGCTGCAAACCCTGAACCTGGCAGCCTGGCTTATTCCCTGAATACATCACCAGCAACCCTCAGCAAACAGGTGCTGGATGTTATCCTTGAGGCCAGGAGGCCTAGTACTAGGAAATCCTATTCAAAAAAGTGGAAAAGATACTGTTCTTGGAGCCAGTTTCAAGGAAAGGACACAGCCGTACCCACTTTACCTTAATTCCTAGATTATCTAGCAGCGCTGCTCCACAAAGGCCTATCCTTCTCGTCAATTAAGATTCATGCCTCTGCCATCTCAGCTCATTACAATACTGAGCCACCCCTCTTCTCTCACCCTCTGATCAAACAGTTCCTGAGAGGAGCTAACAATTTAAGACCCCCATGGAAAGCTCCCACTCCTGCCTTTTACCTTAACTTTGTACTAGAGAAGCTCACGCTCGCCCCTTTTGAGCCTGCTGCTACAGCAGAGTTAAAATTCCTCTTTTGGAAAACAGCCTTACTTCTAGCCATCACTTCAGCAAGAAGAGTGTCTTTAGAGTTACTGGCCCTTAAGGCTGTGGAACCCTTCATTATCTTCCAGGCGGACAGGGTTTCCCTCAGGACTAACCCATCATTTATGCCCAAGGTGGTATCCAGTGTGGCTTTAAACCAATCCATCAATTTACCAATCTTTTTTTCCTAATCCTCAGAATAAAGGGGAAAGGATCCTGCACTCCTTGAACGTGCATAGACAGCTCAGGTTCTACCTTGATAGGACTAAACCTTTCAGAAAATCTGACCAGCTGCTAGTCAGCTTTGCTGCAGGGGCAGAGGGCAAGGCCATTTTTAAAGCAAACTATTTCTAAATGGATAGCACACTGCATCCATTTCGGCTATAAACACCATGGAAAACCTACCACATAGGGGATCAGACCTCATTCCACTAGGGCTACCTCAACCTCTACTGTATTTCTCAAGGGAGTCCCTACCAGGGACGTCCTGGAAGCTGCAACCTGGAGTTATGTACACACCTTCAAGCATTACCACTTTACCTATATTTTCTAAATCCAGAGCTGGATTTGCCGCAACAGTCTTACAAGGCCTACTAGCCAGCCCTAATACTTCTTGACTGCCTCCACCCTTCCTCAGCTTTGGGAATCAACCCAAGTGTGATGACTGCAACAGTGAAACATGAAGAACATAGTACAGTTGTGTACACTTACCGTAAATGTAGATGTTCGAGTGTATTCACTGTTGCAGTCCTGGTTACCCTCCTTCCAGCCCCCTGTCTTTTCTATACCTTCTACCTATCCTCTTTTTTGGCCATATCTTATGGAAATGGTATTTACTTTTTACTGGAGGTGTTCCACACCATGTGATTGCTTCCTATTTTGGGGGCTCCTGACATCTGGAGCAAGAAAATCTGATGTAATGGCATGGGCTGCATGTTTTATACCCCTGACGTCATGGAAGATGCGACAGCATCTGACGCAGAAATCCCAAGACTCTGGTATTCGGGCCGAATGAGGGCTACCTGCAGATAACCCAAGTGTAATGACTGCAACAGTGAACACACCCGAACATCTACATTTATGGTAAGTGTACACAACTGTACTTCCTTAGACTTGTCAAAGGCATTTGATACTGCATCGCACCAGCAAGTTGGGTAATTGGCTTCCAGATGGGTAACTAAGAAACCACAACAAGGAGCATTGTGAAAGCCTTGTTGAGGAGAGTTGAATGAACACATTCGACTTTCCTCAATAGGACTTTAACAATAGTTCTTGTTATGGTTTCTTAGTAACTTATCTGGAAGGCAACAAGCCGTTAAATAGCAACAAACCTACTCATCTTTTCAACCCTTTGCCACAGGTATCCCTCAAGGCTCTATCCTGGGTCCTTTCCTGTTTAATATATTAATGACTTCCACACCTCCAGTCACCATGCTAGTTTAGGTCAGCATGCAGATGACTAAACATTATGTGCAGTCTCTGCAGTGTATAAACTCCAAAACATTACCCAAAAATCTTTTTACTCTGTAGAAACCTGGCTCAAAGATTCAAACTTCCTACTCAATCCCAAGAAAACTACTTTTTACCTCAAAAAGTTGCCAAAATCAAAAGCAATCTTTTACCATAAAGTTGACAAGTAGCACTGTCACTGAAACTGAATCAGTCAACTTCTGTGCTTTTATAGTAGATGACAGTTTCAAATGTGGCCATCATATACTGCACACCATTAAATCTACACATCAGAAGCTAGGCATTACTTTAAGAAAGCAATGGAAATGTAATATGCTCCAGTTTAATTAGTTAATAATTAACCAATAATTTAGGGCAACTTGTATTATATAAGGTTGCATTTCAAGGTGGCTTGTACTCTGATGAAGTCTCTAGAGTGAGACAAAAGCGCTTAATTTTTATTTTTTATTTTTCATTATTAAATCTGTTTAGATCCTCTTGCTAGCTTGCTATATTTCTGTGTTACTGGTTGATTTATAGTGCTGCATCGTTGTTTGTTTTGTTGCTGCCTGAAGTTTTTGAGGGACTTCCATGGATACCCTAGATGTACATGATCACTTGTGGTCTGTGGAGAGGACTAGGACTTGCTAAAACTGAAAGAGTATGCGTGTTCCCTAAAGGGTGAGCATACCCAGCTCATCGAGTTGATTACCCAAAACCGGAGGAAGTGTAGGCATCATTGACCCGTTTCATTCATCCTCACTTCTTTTTCCTGGAGCCAAGAATTCTTGTGCTGCTGTTAATACATGGTTTGTGGTAGATGATGTTTTTTCTTAGCAGTCTGTTTACTAACACTAATTCCTTGCAGTTTCCACATAAGGGGAAGAGTTTGGAAGATAGTTTATCTGATGTTATTTCATAAGCAAATGGACTTTTTCAGCAATCTTGCACTGCTATAGCAGGTACCGACTCCTTATGTACAAGTGAGGTACGAGCATGCTCCTCCAAGCAGTTGAGAGAGGAGGTTTATAATACTTCTGGGGCAATTTTAAAAGTTTACTGGACAGGTCATTTGATTTTCAGTGATTTCAGTAATGGTTTTATGGACAGTGCAGTTGTTCAGAAGCAATTTCTTTCTCTTAAGGACTGAGTCTCTTTATTTAAAAAGAGTCCTAAAGTGAAAACTTTACAAATTGAAAATAGTTAAGGCAATGTTTAAATTTAAAGATTGTACCACCGGGATTAAGGTTAATCAAATGTCCTTTCGGGCTGGTGTATTCCAGGAAACTTGTGGATGATTTTATCAAGATATTTGCACATGGTGCCAAGCTCATGCAAAAGAGTATTAAATATAATGAGCTATATATTGGCACGTTAAAGTGGAAGAGTTGCACTACACAATTTTAACAGGTTTGTTATTTGGAGAGCTTAAAAATGTATATGAAAATGCTTTAAGCAGAATTGATAGTAAACGTAGTGACATTTTTTTAAAGAAAAAGAGAAAACTTGAGAGGGACATCAAGCAAAATAAAAATACGGAGGCCTGCCCTAGCAAATCTTTGTCTCCTTTTCTTAACTTTTTTTTTTTTTTTAATTTTGAGTGTTCATCTGTCTCTGTTGTGGTGGGGGAGGGGTGGATACTCTTAGGGAGTGTCTGGATGGAGAGAATTATAGTGGAGTACAGGATTTTCAGATTCCATGACATTCAGAGAGGCTAGCAAGTCGTTCCAAGCAGTTAGGAGACCCTGGCCCGAATCATGTGAACCTTTCATATCTGTCACCCCGCAAAGGTTATGAGCAGAAACCATGGGGGAAGAAAAGCTGTTAATAAAGGACAGTACTGGTATTATACATGCGTACAGGGAGGGGGTACAATATTTATAACTACATGGATTGTGTTATCACAAAAGAATTTTTCCTTATTTCAAAAGGGTTGCAGGTTTATTCCCACAAAGAATATCGATGTTGCAGATTGGCTGATTGAGTTGAAATTATTTACTATGAAACTTTACTTGCCAGTTTTTTTCATGAGAAGAAAAAGGAATCAAGAGACTGGAGCAATGAGCAAGAAGTTAATATTCAAAAGCATAGTGCGTTCAATCCCCCTCTGCACTCAACTGCTCACATTTTTGAAAAGTCAGTTATGGAAGAATTGTGCAATTTGAGATGTCCTTCTATTCACATGTTGCAGTATTCATAACAGTAGGGAGTTGCTGCCAGCAGTGCCACCTTCCAGCCAGTATACCAAAGTCTTTGTTTCAGGAGGGTACGTGTGACGTCCCTTGTCAGGGCCATAAACTGATGTAGGGTATAAAGGTGACGTCTGCACGAACCCTCCTCAGAATTTTCCTGCCACAGTGAACACCAGGCTCCTGTTGGCCAGTTCTGAAAGCAGATCGCGTTTCAGACGACAGTTAAAATTTCCAGATCGGATGACCGTTCCATCCTACCGATACAGATAAGCGCCCTGTTGTGTTTTTTCATTGCCTTTGATTATTATGTCAGCTGGAAAGGGAAAGTGTGCTTGTGGGAGACAAATTCCTCACAAGGACGCACATGAGAAGTGATTTTTTTTTGCTTAGACGAGGCCCATGACAATACGTCCTGCCCCATTTGTAAATCTTTCGTTCTGAAAACCCTTCGTAGCCGTCTTGCTGCATCAAAATTGTGTTTAGAAAATCAGAGACTCTGACTTCTTGCGCCTGGTATGAAAGGAGGAGTATGCCCATCCAAAGAGCCACCGAGGAAGAAGGCCAAAAAAGTTAGGTTGGAATCCCTTGCTGTGCCTCAGGCATCCGAGAAGGTTCTTGAGGCTGATGGAAGCCCAGCATCTTCCCAGACATCTATTTCTAAGCCAGGCCCAGGAACCACTATGGAAGCTGGGTTGGTGGAAACTGAGGCTACTCAGCCATCAGATCCGGATGGCAGAAGGGGACCATGACTCAGTCTATCGGAGGGCCTAGCTCCTTCTCTCCCACCCAGACAGACCACCAACTAGTCCTGTAAAGAAAAAACAAAAAGTTAAACACACTGAGACCCAACCAGTTCCTGGATGGGAAGTTTTTTCTCAGAGCCTTTTTAAGGCTTTCCAGGCCCTGCAGACACAGCCCCCCCCCCCAATTACTCTACCTACTTTACAGGTTTCAGAGAAAGAGTACTCCTCCTCAGAGGAATCCTTTTCCTATGAGTCTCAAATAGAGTCCCCAAAAGATTTCACCACCCCCAGAGGAGGAAGACTCCATTACTCCTGAATCTCCGGGGGAAGAAATTACCTTTGGAGACACAATCTCCATCATGGGGGAGCATTTCAAATGGCAAGCATCTAAAGTTTCTGATACCAAGAAACGATACTTCGACCGTTTGCAAATGGAGCAACCTTTTCCTTCAGCAGTGGCTCCCATGCTACCTGCCTTTCAGGATGCCTTCCTGGCTGCTTCTCAGTCCCCTGACTCTCAACCACCAGCTGCTAAATGTCCAGACCATTTATACAAGGTCCCTTAGCATACCCAGTACCTCTTTAGGAGCCCTCTAGCAGACCTAGCAGTTATTGCTGTCTCTGCTGATACGTCACCCAGGCAGTTACCTTTGTCTGCTCTTTATCCCACAGCAAAGACAGCAAATTCATGGGCAGACTAATGAAGAAAGTCTATACCTCCTCTACACTGGCTGTTAGAGCTCTCAACTACCAAATACACATGGCTAAATGTCTTGGATACCATTTCCAAGGCCTCCACATTACTATCTAAGGCACCAGACTCTCCTATTAAAACACAAATTAGCACCCTTCTTTCCACTGCATCTCAAGTAACTAGCCACTCAAAGTGCAATTATGATGCTGTGGAAGCCTCATCTAAGTCTGCTGCATCTGGATCAGTCTTGAGACAATGTTCTTGGGTGAGACTACAACCCCTGCCCATGGATGTGCAAACAAAATTGCTGGATGCACCCCTGGATAATAAAGCCCTGTTTGGCCAAGCCTCAGCAGAACTCCAAGTCCCTTCAAGAAAAGGGCATGGAACTTCAGAATCTTAAACACCTCCTGGTGTCTCCTATACCCAGATATCACAGGAATTATCCACCGAAACCTTCCTTTGTTAGAAGGCAGTAAGCACACACTGTCCACAGTTTAAGGGACGTAGACAAACCAGGAAATGCACTACTCCTAGGTTTCCTACAAGTTCTTCCACAGCACCCTTTCGAAGCCAGTCTAACCTGTCTAGACCGCCTCCTCCGTGACTACCTTCCCTTGCACTAAAACACCCCACTTTCCCTCCGACACACCCTCTCCCTTCTCTCCTGGCCGATTATTACATCGGAACAATGGGTTATCTCCATCATTCAGTCAGGATACTTCATGACTTGGTGGATGATGCCACCCTTCAGTGGCATCCCTCGATTACCTGCAAGCCAAACTCACCTTTTCCCTCCTGTCATTCAGCAGCTTCTAGTTCAAGGTACCATAGAACGGGAACCACACCAGCAAAGAAACGGGGATTTTTACTCCAGAATGTTTCTGGTACCAAGGTAAGACTGCCCTTGGAGGCCAATCCTAGACTATCCTGTCTAAACCTATTTCTCAAAGTTCCCGGTTTCAAAATGATTACCTTACCCCTCCTCTTACCTCTAATTCCAACTCAGACTTTCATGGTAGCCCTGGACTTAAAGGATGCCTACTTACACATCCCCATACACCCAGATTATAGGAAATAACTCAGATTTGCAATAGGCTCCTGCCATTTGCAGTTCTCAGCCTTACCCTTTGGACTCTCTAGTGCCCCTCCGAGTATTCACAAAATGCCTAGCCCCCCGTCATTGCCCACTGCAGGACTCCGCATTCAGATGTACCCATACCTGGATGACCTGCTCATTCTTCAAGACCGCCAAACCCTCTTGTTACATCTACAACAGGTAATCTCTCACTCTCTCTCGGTTAGGGTTCACCATAAACCACGAAAAATCTCACCTGATCCCCTCTCAAGTCCTGATTTTCCTGGGTTGCAGGATCAGAACAGACGTATTGAAAGCCTGCATTCCAGATCAAAGAATCCTAGACCTTTGTCTATATTTTCAAAGAATCCTTTCCTACACCTTGCCAGCTCGAGAGATTTTAAGAATCCTGGGACACATGGCATCACTCGTACCCATGCTGCCTCTGGCAAAACTCCATATGAGAAAAATCCAGTGGGTCTGAAAAACCTGTGGAGTCAACACTCCCAGCCCCTGGACACCCCCTTCCCTTTATGTCAGTGTCTGAAGAAGGAACTCCAGTGGTGGATTTCCGCTGTTCAGCGTAACCAAGAGACCCACCTTCAGATCCCAGCCTCCCTACAACAGGTCCCCGCAGATGCCTCTGACTTGGGATGGGGGGTGCTACTTACAAGCCAAAAACAACTCTTGGTGCAAGGCACGTGGTCCAACTCAAGACTAAAGGACCATATCAACATCAAAGAAATGAGAGCTTTACACTTGGCCCTGCTAAACTTCAAATCAGTCCTTCACCCAGGAACCCTGAAAGTGATCACAGACAATATGACAGTCCTGTGGTACATCAACAAGCAGGGGGAAACAAAGTCCTTCTCTCTGCAGTCCTACCAATCCAGATCTGGAACCTAGCAGTATCTTTCCACATTCATCTGCTAGCTGTCTATATCCATTCCACAGAGAATGTCATGGCAGACTACCTGAGCAGAACTTTAGCTCCAAGTCACAAATGGATGCTTCATAGGGAAGTATTTCTAGACATAATCCACAGGTGGGGTATTCCACAAGCAGACATTTTTGCCTCCACCCAGAACAGACAAATGCCCAAATTCTGCACAAGGAATCCACAAGCATGGAAAGTGGACGCCGCCTTCTCTTGGGGAATGTACCTCTATGCCCCCCCCCCCCCAGTCACACTAATTCAGAAAGTCCTTCTAAAAATACAGAGGGACAACCCAAAAATCCTACAAGATGGCATTCGTTTCCTCTCTCACACTTACTAGCCAAGGGCAATCACCACAGGTTACCCCACTAAATAGACCTACTCACACAGGACAGGGGTTCCTTACTACACCCTTGGGTAGACCATCTGAAATTAACCTTAAGGGTGATGGGGTTTTGATCCCCTACAGACACCTATACTCAGGACATATTCAATGTTCTGCAGGAGGCCAGAAAACTTAGTACCAGGAGAAACTATGTATCCAAATGGAACAGATTCTCCTACTGTTGTCGATGGAAAAACCAAGACCCTCTAACTACCTCTATACCTATGCTCCTTTCCTGTTTGTGTGAGCTACTGTACTCCGGACTAACATATTCATCTGTCTAAGTGCATTTGTCTGCTATCTCTGCCTGTCTGCCAATCTCCCCTCTTCTGGCTACCAGACTGGAGGTCAAAACTTTCCTCAAGGGAGTGCTTCACATCAGGCCTCCCAGGAAACCTGTCCCTCCCCCTTGGGATCTGAACTTTGTACTAGAAAAACTTGCCAACATTTGAACCAGCTCATTCAGTATCCCTAAATCTTTGAACACTGAAAACAGTTCTACTAGTGGCCCTTACATCTGCCAGGATGGTATCTGAGATCCAAGCCCTCATGGTTACCTCTCCTTACCTTATTTTCCACAAGGATAGAGTTGCCCAAAGGACCAACCCTTCCTTCATGCGGAAGGTGGTTAATGAACTTTCACTAAACCAGACCATCAGTCTACCAGTTTTTTTACCTTCAACCACAAAATTCCTCAAAGGACTCTCCGTTCTTTGAATGTCCACAGACAATTGAGGTACTACTTAGACAAAGCCAAACCTAACAGAAAATCAGATCAACTTTTCGTCTCCTTCCATCCCAGAGCTCTAGGGACGGCGGTCTCCAAGCAAACCATTTCTTCATAGATTTCCAAATCCATTGCCCTATGCTACTCCTTCCATGGAAAATCCCTACAAGGACAAGTCAAATCTCACTCTACCAGGGTAGCTGCTTCCTCAGCTGCCTTTTTCAAAGAAGTTGACTACGCTTCCATCCTGGATGCTGCCACTTGGACTTCTGTCTACACCTTTACCAGACATTACAAACTGGACCTAGTCTCTAGAGCTAGGGCAGGGTTTGCCAGGTCTGTCCTCCAAGGGGTCATCGACTGGGGAACCCAATCCTCCACCAAAAACCATGCCTAAAAGCTCTGGTACACTCCCCCTGTTGTTATGAGTACTGCAACATGTGAATAGAACAACATAGAATAGTTGTGTAAGAACTTCGCATAACCTTACATGTCCTTCTCTTCCATGTTGCAGTATTCAACCCCCCCCCACCTGCCCCTCTACCATTCTGACTTGGGGAGACATTAGCTTGATATAACCCCCAATGTCTCCACTGCAAACAAACCTCCTACTTCCCTGACTCTGGTCTGCATGTAATTCCAAGGGTCCCCTTGGGACTCTTCTACCCACAGGAGTACTACTGTATGTGGCAGTTCATTCTGAGGAGGGTGCATGCAGACGTTGCCTTTATACCCTATGTCAGTTTATGGCCCTGACAAGGGACGTCATATATACCCTCCAGAAACAGACTTTGGTGTAGTGGTTGGAAGGTGGCGCTGCTGGCAGCAAATCCCTACTGTTATGAATACTGCAACATGGAAAAGGACATCTAAGGTTATGGTAAGTTCTTACACAACTATTCTTTGTTCTAACAAGAGATATATTTCCAACCTGACCAGAGAGGAAAAACTGCTTTTTGTAAGGTACGGAATGACAGCAGTACAAATTATGAATCCTGACAGGATGGTACAGTGTTATGTGATGTCTAGCTATGCTAGAGATTCTACACAATGCTGAGGTTTACACCCCAGTTTCTGAAAATAAAATAAACATAGCATATCATAGAATTGACTTCATTTTTGGAAGAATATTTATTAAACGAATAGACACTGAGATGTTTAATTTTTTTTTTTTGAGTCCAAAGCCTGTTGTTCCCACAATTTTTGGCATCCCCAAATTACATAAGGATGTTTCATATCCCCTGTTTAGACCAGTAGTGTCATCTCAGGGGTATAAAACCTGTTCTGTGGCAGTTCTTATCAATAGGTGGCAAAAGTACATTTATGAAGCTGTTCCGCAGCTCCTGAAAGATTTGTGGGACTTTTTGGGAAGGTTGAAAAAAGGATGCGTGGAACAAAGATCTCATATTTGTAACTGTGGATGTTTTGTTCACAGTGATGCCAAGGACAGAAGACTTGGAATTTTTTCGTGATGGTCTGAATCAGTTCTCCTGTTTATCTAATGAAAATTTAACCTGATATTTGAATTGACCTCCATAGTTTGAGAACAATTATATTATTTTTGAAGGAGAAATTTTTCAACAAATTAAAGGGGCTGGTATGGGTGTGGCCTGTGCTAACTTGGTTTTGCTTAGTTGGGAGAACAGATGTGTTTTTAATGGCCCCTTTTTTCAAAAAATTAAACTCTACCTCAGATACCTTGATATTTTTATGCTATAGCACAGTGCTGAGGATGGGATACAGTCTTGTAGAATATTAAAATAACACCACCGATTTTTTTTTTTTTTTTTTTACAACTCACGTACACTTGGAATAGAGAGAAGATGAATTACCTTGACACATTTATATCCCCATACATCGTCAGGGTTTAAATCTAATGTTTACAGGAAAGCAACAGTGCTCTTCTTGTTTCACTGCTGCAGTCCTGCCTTGTGGAATTTCCTGCTGTGAAAGCCCTTGGCCCAACCTGACTACCTGAGAAGTTCTTTTCTCTGGTGGATGCCCTCACTGATGTCAGTATGCTTGAGTATATAGGAAGCCAGCCTATGTCATGAAATCAGTCTTTTCTTGCCACAGGAGCCCGAAGCAGCATTTGTGCGTCGGTCAGTCTTCACCACTCCTTTGGGGAACTCCTTTCTTTTGCTTTAAATTCATGTCAGATAGTCAATAATGGTCTCTGCTGTGGTAAACAAATCCCATGTAGAGACGTCCACTCGCTTTGTGCCACCTGCTTAGGCCTGGATCACAAAATCCCTAGTTGCCACTTCTGTGCCCACTTTAACTCTGGGACAATCAGATGTAGGACTGAGGTTTTAGCTAGTTGCCCAAGTCCTGAATCTTTTCATTGGCGTCTGATTGCGTCCAGAGGTTGAACAACCTAAGCGTAAGAAGAAAAAAGAAGAGACCAAAGCTTAAACCCTCTGGCCAAAACCAGTCCATGTCTGCCTCCCCATCTAGACTTGTGGTTGTTGAACAAGGTGAGGAGCTTTGGCAGCCCCCTTCTCTGAGGTGATATTGTAGGCCTCTGTCGAGACCCATTTGGAGTCTGACATGTCATCGGGACCCTCTGCTTCTACACAGACCCTTGCTTTTCAGCTCATCAGTGTGGTCCGTAGCTGCTCAGCAGGCCTCAGCTTCCAAAGCGCACTCTTCCCGGTGATGCTTCTTTGTAGCTGCTGCCTACACTGGTTCATCTTTCTTCGAGAGACTGGCATCAGGATGTCAGATGTCCCTAGGCCCAAGACCAAAGAGACTCCTAAGGGAAATACTGCTGCAGGGCCTTTGTCTAAGGCATACCAGATCCCTTTCTCAGGGATCCCAACAGGACTTAGACTAGCAAAGGACCTGATCCCCAAAGATGGGTCTAGACAAGTATGTGGGGATGCCTCCCCAGGTAAAAGGAAAAGGGACCCTATTTCTGAAGTATTCCCAGATCCTTTTGAATCTGAGAATTCAGACCTACAGGGATCTGATTCTGATGGACCCCCCTCTCACATCTTTTGGGGATTCGGATTAAAAGGAGAATCTACTCTCTGGCTCCTCCCAGAGGCTATAACCTTTGGAGAGACTCTCCATGCTGTGAGGGAACATTTTCAGTGGGAGGCACAGGAATACCCTCAGTCAAAAGGAGCGAGAGAGTTCCTGGAAATGGCAGACCACAAACCTCTTGCTATTCCACCCATTTTAGAGGTGGTTGAGGATGTCTTCCAAGATTCTTTCTAGAGTCCTGACATCTTCCCCCCAGCCCCTCGTAAGCCAGGCAGGTGTTTTACAGGGTGCATGATTCCAATAAGTACCTTTTCAAAAACCCATCTGGTGATCCAGAAGTGGTCAGCCCAGAACCCAAGGGGGCTAGAGCCAGTTCCTCTAAAACCCTTTATTGATGGATAAAGAGAGCAGGGCCCTTGATAGGTTTGGGAAGAAGGTTTATACTTCAGCCACTGTTGTTGTGAGTGCTCTCAAGTGCAAATTTCACATCATTAAATATCTGTAAACCATTCTGGCTCAGCTAAAACAAAAGATCTCTTTAGAGGACAAAAACCTTTCTAAAGAACTTTTGGATCTCAGCCACTTCAGTTCTCAGGTAGCAAGGTATTCCTCACACTGTATGATGCTATGAAGACTTCTAGCCAGGCAGCTGCCACTGGCTCAGTTATTAGAAGGCACGTATGTCTTGGAGAACAGACTGTTCCTGACCATGTTAAATCTAACCTTCTTGATGCACCCCTTGACGAGGAATTCCTGTTTGGACCTAAAGCTGAGGCTGTTCTTAAAAAAACAGAAGACAAACTTAAGTCTATGCAGACTGTCAGACTTCCTCCAATTTCAGCCTCCTACGTTTAGCAGGAACTTTCTCACTAAACACTGGTCCTTTCCCTCCCAACCTAGAGGTAGACAGAGGAAAACCCAGTGGAAAATGGCTCATGGGCAGTGGCAGCAGCTGCAGAGCAAGGTACTTCTAGGCCCCAGACTTCTGCCAGAGAGCAACAATGACTCACTGACCTCACTTCCATTTTCTTCCCCTCCCCCCACAAGATTAGGAGGAAGGCTGGCTCTGTTCAAACAAAACTGGACTCTTGTTACGTCAGACAAGTGGGTTCTAGACATTATTTCAAATGGTTACAAACTCACTTTCAAAGAGCCTTTAGAACACTCAAGCTATCCAGATATTCCTCAGAATCAAAAATCAGAGGCCCTTTCTCAAATCTTAAATTTGTATGCTCATGGATCAGTGGAACCAGATGTCCTTCAAGGATGCATCTGCAGTCATAACATATAGGTTGTCCTGCCTCAGGCAGCCCTTCGGTCGGCCGGATTCCAAAGTCTGTGTCTGGCCTCGGCTGATGTCGCACTTTCCCCGACGTCAGAGCTTCTGGGGTATAAAGGCATCAGCCGACGCCATTTTCCTCAGTCTTTCTTGCTGCGGTGCCGAAGCAGAAGCTGTTCGCAAGTGCCGGTCGGTCAGATCCAGAGATTTCAGCTACCGAAGACTTCTAAAAAAGCTAAGTACCCCGTTGGGGACTCTTTCTTGCCTCAGCCGATGTCAGACAAAGTAAATAATTGTTTAACTTGTGGGAAACAAATACCTCATAAGGATTTCCATTCTTACTGCCTTCCTTGCTTAGGCCCAGATCACGACGTATCAGCTTGTTTAGCCTGTGCCTCCTTCAACCGGTGGACTCTTAGACATCGGTCGGAGTTTGCAGAAGAGTTTTTTGGATCCGCTTTTGCATATAAAATGCCGTCGGAGACTCCGACTACGCATTTAGCCAAAAAACGCAATGAAAAGGACAGACACTCGCGGCCCGCGGTTTCGGCTGAAACTACGGTTAGGCCTACCGCGAGTGTCTCGGTTTCGGCTGAAACAGAGTCCTCGGTTCTTACTTCTACCGAAATCATACCTCCGACAACCGAGGCCAGAGAGGCCCCGGCTGAGTCGGCTACAGAAATCCCTACCGAAGAAGCAAGCGCACAAGAATTGTCCGACACCATTCCATCGGACATTTCTACACCTGCATGTGGGGCAGCTAGGCCCCCTGCTTCTATGTCTATTAAGGCTTTCTCCAGGGCTAAAGCAGCTAAAATTTCAAAAGCTTTACCTGCAAAATCTACTTCTCAGAGACCTTACTCAAGTTCTCAGATTCTCAGCCTTGCTGAGGACCTTATGTCTCTGATTAGGGGTTCCCAACCTCACCCAGACAGGGCCTCGCAACCTCCTCCTGACAAAAGGCCTAGGACTGAACCCCCTGAACCTCTCTCCTCTGATTACTCCTCGGATGGATCTGATTTATCAGACCATCAGGAAGGGCCATACTCACCTTATGAGGATTCAGATGCAGAAGATTCTATTCCTTCTGCCTCCCCTCCAGAAGAATTTTCCTTTGGGGAGACTTTGCACTCAATGAGGGAATACTTTCAATGCCAGGGTCAGGATTTCTCTGATTCTAGAAAAAGACTAAGGACTTTTTTTACACTTGCCACAGCATAGGCCTTTAGCCATACCACCTGTGCTAACTGTAGTTGATGCATATAATGATGTCAGTTCTGCCCCTGATTCTCTTCCCCCGGCCCCTGCCAAACCTGACAGATATTACAGGGTCCCGGATTCTCACTTCCACTTGTATAAAGCCCATGCTGCAGACCCAGAAACTATTTCTCAGGGCCAAAAAGGGGTTGCAGCTGCCACTGCCAAAAACTCCCTACCCTCTGAAAGAGAGTCAAGAGCATTAGAGAGATGGGGAAAAAAGGTTTATACATCTGCTACTGTTTCTGCCAGGGCATTAAACTGTCAATTCCATATGATACAGTACCAGGAATATTTGTTAGATCAGCTGAATAAAAAGCTTTCTTCTCCTGAACCTTTAGACCGTAAGTCCCTTCAGGATTTGGTACACAACTCTCAGCAGGTCAGTAATCATTTCTTAAAATGTGGCTATGATGCACTGGAGGCTTCATTTAGATCAGCTATGACTGGGGCAGTAATTCGAAGGCATGCCTGGCTAAAAGAGCAATCCTTGCCAGACAATGTCAAGGCTAAACTCCTAGATGCTCCAATGGAGAAACAAAGTTTATTTGGCTCCCCTGCACAGGAGATTCTAAAGAAAGTGGAAGAAAAAGCAAATTCTGTGCAAACAGTAAAGGATTTTCTGCAGGTCCAACCTCCGAGGTTCAGCAGAAACTGGCCTTCAAAGAATTGGTCCTTTCCAGACACCTCCAGAGCACAGAGGGGCAGGAATAGACGCCCAAGAGGCAGAGGTCAATCAAAGGGTGCCTACAGGGGTCGTCAGTGGCAACCTGCCAACCAGAGGAGTACTGCCACAGTTGCAACTACAACCACTTCCACAGGACAGACACAATGACTTGACTCTGATTCCGCCTACCAGGGAACAACTGGAAGCACCCTTGGGCGGAAAGTTGGCTTTATTCTCGAAAAACTGGCATTGCATTACAAAAGACAAATGGACATTGCAAACAATAGACAAAGGATACAGGTTTCACTTCCACACTTTACCAAGAAGGAGCGGAATGCCAAACCTTCCACCAAACCAGAAGCCAGAGGCTTTAAGACAAATCAACAATTTACTTAAGATGAAAGCAATAGAAAGGGTACCATCTATGGAACAAGGCCAAGGATTTTACTCCAGACTATTCCTTGTACCAAGAAAAGAAACCCAATGGAGGCCTATTCTCTACTTGTCCGCACTAAACACATATCTCATTGTGCCAAAATTCAAGATGCTGACCCTACAGCAACTTCTTCCCATGTTGGGCAAGGAGTCTTGGCTGGTGACTCTAGATCTCAAGGAGGCATACCTGCACGTCCCTATCGACCAGATTGCAGAAGACACCTCAGATTTCTTGCAGGATCAGAGCATTATCAATTCTCAGCATTGCCCTTTGGCTTATCTACTGCGCCCAGAGTATTCACGAAATGCCTGGCATCAGTAATTGCACATTGCAGGCTTCAGGGAATTCAAATCTACCCATACCTGGACGACTGCCTAATACAAGCGGACAACAAGACAAAACTAATAAAGGATTTGGCCTATGTCATACACCTGTTACAGGCCTTGGGATACACAGTCAACATCCAGAAGTCAAGACTAGTGCCATCCCAAAGGATAACATTTTTGGGTGCGGATCTGGACACAATAACTCGGATGGCTTTTCTCACAGAAGAAAAACAAAAGCAACTCCCAGTCTACTTCATGGCTTTGACAAGACAAACTCAGCTTACTGCAAGGAAAGTCCTGCAGGCCCTGGGTTACATGGCATCCTGCATAATCTTGATCCCACATGCCAGGCTGCATATGAGGAAATTACAATGGTACCTATCTTGATCCCACATGCCAGGCTGCATATGAGGAAATTACAATGGTACCTAAGGAATGTATGGTCTCAACACAGGCACAGTCTAGAAACCATGATTCCAATCATTCCATGCCTGAAAAAGGAATTCCTGTGGTGGGCTCAGGCCTGCCAGTCCAACAGAGGGTTGCCTTTCAACAAACCACAACCAAGGCAGACCATCACCACGGACGCCTCAGACCTAGGATGGTGAGCACTCATGGAAGACAAGTGTATCCGAGGCCTATGGTCTCAAGACCAGATGAATTTGCACATAAACCTAAAGGAGATGCTGGCAGTGAAGCATGCAATCGAGGCATTCAAATCATTCCTCCAGCAAGGACATCTGCTGATAAGGACAGACAATACCACAGTCATGTGGTACATAAACAAACAGGGAGGCACGCATTCCTACCCTCTGTGCCGGATGGTAATGGATCTGTGGAACCTAGGCCTGAATCTCAACATCCAACTGCAGGCCAAATTCGTACCAGGAAAAGAGAATTCACTAGCAGACAGCTTAAGCAGAACTACCACGGATGCTCACGAATGGATGCTGCATCCAGACATCTTCAAAATCATAACAAACAAATGGGGGATACCAGAGATAGACCTGTTCGCCTCCCCACTCAACCACCAACTGAAGAAATTCTGCTCAAGAGTATACCACCCAAAAGCCTGGAGGGTGGACTCCCTCTCTTTCAGCTGGAATGCCCTAACAGTGTATGCTTTTCCACCCCTCCCATTGATGTACAAAGTTCTACTGAAGATCAGGGAGGAACAGCCAAAGGTGATACTAATAGCTCCAGACTGGCCAAGGCAGCATTGGTATCCGCTACTGAGAAGCATGTCTCGGACGAACTCATGGCCTCTACCCCTATGGCCTCTACTTCTAACGCAGAACAACTTCAAGACCCTGCATCCAAACTTGAAAACACTGCAGCTGACTGCCTGGAAAATTGCTTACAACAAAACCAAACTGTCATATCTCAGAGGGTCAAGGACATTATCCTGGAGGCTCGCAGACCTTCCACAAGAAAGACATACTCAGCTAAATGGAAGAGATTCCTCATTTGGAGCGCATCAAAGGGTACAAATGTCACACTGGCAAACCTAGCACACATCCTAGAATACTTAGCAGAACTGTTCCACAATGGCCTGTCCTATTCTTCCATTAAGATTCATGCTTCAGCAATTTCAGCAGAGTACAACATGGATCCTCCTATCTTCTCTCACCCTCTCCTCAGACAATTTTTAAAGAGGGATCAAAAATGTAAAACCTCCAAGGAAACCCCCTCTGCCTGCATGGGATCTCAATTTTGTGCTGGAAAAATTAACACTACCTCCTTTTGAACCAGCAGCATCAGCAGACTTACAGTTCTTATCTTGGAAAACTGCTTTCCTTCTAGCAATCACTTTAGCAAGAAGAGTATCCGAGTTACAGGCACTAATGGCAGTGCAGCCTTTCCTTATTTTTCACCAGGATAGAGTGTCTCTGAGAACCAATCCCACTTTCATGCCAAAGGTGGTATCCAGGGTATCCTTGAACCAAGCTATTCATTCCTACGTTCTTCCCTAACCCACAGAACAAGGGGGAAAAACTATTGCACACCTTGGATGTACACAGACAACTACGCTACTATCTGGACAGAACTAAAACCAGCAGAAAAACTGACCAACTTTTTGTAGCATATGCAACTGGAGTGCAAGGAAAAGCAATTTCCAAACAGACAATTTCAAAATGGATAGGAAATTGCATTCGTTTCTGCTACTCTTTTCATGGAAAGACAACTCCTGAAAATATCAGGCCTCACTCCACAAGAGCCACAGCCACCACTACAGCTTTCCTACGAGGGGTGGCTACCAAGGACATTTTAGAAGCTGCTACTTGGAGCTCCGTGCATACATTTGCCAAACATTACAATCTACCTTTATACTCCAGATCCCGAGCAGGTTTTGCAACTGCAGTTTTACAGGGGATCTTAACTACACCATCCTTATCTTAGTACCTCCTCCCCCAGTTTGGCTATGGTATTCTACCCATATGTTATGATTGCAGATGCATCCTTGAAGGACATAGTACAGTTTTGTACCTACCATAAATGTAGATGTCCGATAGGTATGCATCTGCAGTCAGGATTACCCTCCCTCCTTCCCCTCTGTGGTATTCCTAGGGTGCTTTCCCCTCTTTCAGCTAGCTGGGGGAATCTATTATGGTGTATTTGTATGTATATCTGTATATATGTATGTGGTTTTGGCTTCAGTAAGCAATCTGACTACTGATCTTCTGAAAAAATGCAAGGATAAAGACAGACTGCATAGGTCCAAAACTGAAGATGACTCTTCTGTTAAGCTAGTCGCCAGTCCGCCAGTACTCAGTGAGGCACCTTTGCAGCCCCCGATACCCACTTCTACAGATTTGCAGGCCTCTGCTGAGACCCATTCAGAGTCTGGTATGCCGTGAGATGCTTCTTCGATTATGGAACCTGCGGATGTTTCTACCTTGGATGGGTCCGGAGCCGCTGTGCAGGCACTGGCTTCTGAGGGTGTATTCCGACTAAACTGACTACTTTGTTTCAGACTAAAACGACCAAGTTTCTCAGGCCCAGAGTTCGCACTACAGCTAGAAAACCGACCAAAGTGCATGCTCAAGCTCCCATTCCACAGAAACAAATGCTTAAAATGGCTGAAGACCTTGTAGCTCTAATTAGGGGAAGCTAGCCTTCCCCCTCCAGAAGAAAATAATTGATTTCCCTTCTGATTCAACAGACCATGAGTCCGATGACTCTGATCCCCAGGACATACCCTTATCTACCTATGAGGATTCCATTCCCTCTGCCTTCCCTCTAGAGGACTTTTCTTTTGGTGAAACCTTGCATACCTTAAGAGAGCATTTCCGTTGGGAATCCCAGGGCTACCCACAGTCCAAAAAGAGACTGAGAATTTTTAGATTTGCCTCACCACAGGCCTCTAGCTATACCCCCCCCCTATCCTGGATGTTGTAAATGATATTTTCATGGAATCCAGTCTTACTCTTGATACTTTACCACCAGCTCCTAGAAAGCCTGACAGGTACTACAGGGTACCTGCCTCTCACAAATTTCTCTTTAAGACTCCCACTGCAGATCCAGAGACCATTTCCCAAAAGGTATTAAGGCTGCTACACCCCAAAATCCTATACCTTCAGGCAGAGATTCGAGGGCTTTAGACAGATGGGGCAAGAAGGTATATACCTCTGCAACTCTTGCCATCAGGACTTTAAATTGCCAGTTCCACATGTTGAAGTACCAGCAGCATATTATGGAACTAATTAAACAAAAAATGTTGTTGCTTCCAGATTTTGCAGAAAATAAAGATTTACAAGAGTTGATGTATTCTGCAAACCAAGTCAGTAAACATAATTTGCAGTGTGGTTTTGATGCCTTAGAAGCATCTTGCAGGGCTGCTGTCACTGGGTCTGTACTGAGAAGGCATGCTTGGCTGAAGGAACAAATCTTGCCAGATCATGTCAAAGCAAAATTACTAGATGCTCCATTAAACCAGGAACATTTGTTTGGCACAAAAGCAGAAGAGGTTCTTAAAAAGATGGGGAGAAAAGCTAAATCTATGCAAACTATTAAAGATTTCTTACAGGTACAGCCACCTAGATTCAGTAGGCATTGGCCTTCAAAAACTGGTCCTTTCCAGTCCCTACCAGGTCTTCTCAGCCCAAACCCAGGGGCAACAGACCACCAAGGCTACAGTCTCAGGGTACGCAGAGCTCTAAACAATGGAATACTCCCCCCTCAAAAACAGGGAGTTGTAAGCCACCCCTTAGGGAAAAAATTCACAATGACTTGTCTATCATCCTTCCTAGCCATGCCCAAGTTTGGAGGAAAACTCGCCCTGCATGCAAAAACGTGGATGTCCATTACCCAGGACCGATGGGTCCTAAACATTGTATCCCAGGGATACAGTTTCTACTTCCACTCACTACCAACCCCAAGTGGGTTGCCAGACCTTCCTCCAAACCAGTGGGCAGAGGCTCAAAAGCAAGTACTTTCTCTTCTCAGTATCTGGGTTATTCAGCCTGTTCCAGTAGAGCAAAGAGGACAGGGTTTCTACTCCAGACTGTTCCTGGTGCCCAGAAAAGAGGGCTGTTGGCATCCTGTCCTGGACCTCTCCATTCTCCACACCTTCCTGGTGGTCCCAGTATTCAAAATGCATACACTAAAACAGCTGCTTCCTTTGCTAGCCAAGGACGCCTGGCTAGTCATCCTAGATCTAAAAGAAGCTTATCTGCACATCCCCATAAGGGAATCTTGCAGGAAATATCTACGTTTCAGGGCAGGTTTTATGCACTGTCAGGTCTCTGCACTTCCCTTTTTTCTTATCTACTGTGCCCAAGGTATTCACAAAGTGCTTGCTTCCAGCCATTGCATACTGCAGGCAGAGAAATATTCAAATTTATCCATACTTGGAGAATTGCCTGATTCAGGCGGACAGTCAGGAATTGCTTCTTCAGCACCTGACATTTGTAAAAAGACTTCTAACTTCTCTGAGGTACATCATCAACGAAATCACATCTGGTGCCCAGCCAAAGGATTGCATTCCTGGGAGCAAGCTTGAACACAACTTCCCAGATGGCATTCCTTACTCCAGAAAGTCAGGTTTATTTGACAAGCTACTTCAAACTAATGGCCACTAGAACCCAGCTATCTGCAAGGCAAAAACTGCAAGCCCTAGGGTTCATGGCCTCGTGCATTCTACTAATACCATATGCAAGACTGCATATGAGGAAGCTTCAGTGGTACTTAAGTCTCTGGTGCCAACATTCTCAGGACCTGGAAACAATAATTCCTATCATTCCTTGTCTAAGGGCAGAGTTCCTTTGGTGGGCAGAGGCTTGCAACCACAACAAGGGACTCCCTTTCACTCAACCCCTCGTCGCCCAAACCCTGACAACAGATGCATCAGGCTATGCATGGGGGACTCGCATGGCTGGCAGATGCATTCAAGGCCAATGGAGTCCAGGAGAAATTCACCTACATATCAGTCAAAAAGAAATGTTAGTTGTACAGAATGCTGTGACAGCCTTCACTTACCTTATCCTTCCAGGACAACTCCTGATAAAGACAAGACAACACAACAGTTATATGGTACATAAATAAGCAGGGGGGAACACAGTCCTAGCCACTCTACAGGTTAGCCATGGCCCTGTGGAATACAGCTTTTTGCAACCAAGTGCACCTGCAAGCTCAATTCCTGCAAAATTCACTGACAGATGACTTAAGCAGAAACTACTGGACCCACACGAGTGGAAACTGGAACACAACTCATTCAGACTTCTAACCCACAGGTGGGGGACACTAGAGGTGGACTTTTGCCTCCCCCCAAAACCATCAATTGAGCATATTTTGCACCAGAAATCCCCACAGCCAAGCATGGAAAGTGGATGTCCTATCCTTTACATGGGAAAAACCTCTCAATTTATGCCTTTCCCCCACTTCCCCTCTTCTCAAAAGTACTACTCAGGATCAAACAGGACAAACCAAGGACAATCCTTATTGCACTGGACCTGCCCCGCCAGCACTGGTACCCACTCCTACGCAGTCTGGCAGCAGTGCCACCCTGGCACCTATGTAAGACCCCCTCCCTACTGTCCCAGCAGGCGGGACAAATTTTGCATCCTCAGCTGCAAACCCTGAACCTTGCAGTGTGGCTTATTCCCTGAATACACCACCAGCAACCCTCGGCAAACAGGTGCTAGACTTCATCCTTGAGGCCAGAAGGCCTAGCACTAGGAAATCCTAGTGAGAAAAATAGAAAAGATACTGTTCTTGGAGCCAGTCTCAAGGAAATGAGACAGCCATGCCCATCTTACCTCAAATCATAGATTACCTAGCAGAGCTGCTCCACAAAGGCCTATCCTTCTCTTCTGTTAAGAGTCATGCCTCGGCCGTCTCAGCTCATTATAATACTCAGCCACCTCTCTTTTCTCACCCTCTGGTCAAACCGTTCCTGAGAGGAGCTAACAATTTAAAACCCCCGAGGAGATCTCCCACCCCTGCCTGGGACCTTAACTTTGTACTAGAGAAGCTCATGCTTCCCCCTTTTGAGCCTGCTGCTACAGCAGTTAAAATTCCTCTCTTGGAAAACATCCTTACTTCTAGCCATCACTTCAGCAAGAAGAGTGTCCAAGTTGCAGGCACTAATGGCTGTGGAACCCTTCATTATATTCTATGCTGACAGGGTTTCCCCTCAGGACTAATCCATTATTTATGCCAAAGGTGGTATCCAGTGTGTCTCTAAACCAATCCGTCCATTTACCAACCTTTTTCCCTAATCCTCAGAATAAAGGGGAAAGGATCCTACACTCCTTGGATGTACACAGACAACTTGGGCTCTACCTTGACAGGACTAAGCCTTTCAGAAAATCTAACCAGCGGCTAGTCAGCTTTGCTACAGGGGCAGGAGGGCAAGGCCATTTCAAAGCAAACCATTTCCAAATGGATAGCACACTGCATCCATTTCTGCTACAAACACCATGGAAAACCTACCCCACAGGGGATCAGAACTCATTCCACTAGGTCTACCTCAACCTCTACAGCATTTCTCAGGGGAGTCCTACCAAGGACATCCTGGAAGCTGCAACCTGGAGTTCTGTACACACGTTCACCAGGCATTACCACTTAGCTGTCTTTTTTTAAATCCAGAACTGGATTTGCCACAGCAGTCTTACAAGGCCTGCTAGCCAGCCCTAGTATTGCTTGACTGCCTCAGCTTTGGGAATCAACCCAAGTGTGATGACTGCAACAGTGGAACACGAAGAACATAGTACAGTTGTGTACACTAACCATTAATGTAGATGTTCGAGTGTATTCACTGTTGCAGTCCTGGTTACCCCCCCCCCCAGCCCCCCTGACTCTTCTATGCTTTCTACCTATCCTCTTTTTGGCTATATCTTATGACTGTGGTATTTACTTTTTACTGGAGGTGTTCCACACCATGTGATTGCTTCTTATTTTGGGGGCTCCTAACATCTGGGGCAAGAAAAACTGATGTAATGGCGTCGGCTGCATGTTTTATACCCCTGATGACATGACGTCTTGGAAGAGACGACAGCATCCGACGCAGAAATCCCAAGACTCTGGTATTAGGGCTGACTGAGGGCTACCTGCAGGCAGATATCCCAAGTGTGATGACTGCAACAGTGAATACACTCAAACATTTGCATTTATGCTAAGTGTACACAACTGTACTTTTTGTGGGACATTAAAGGGTGAGCCATTAAATCCCATATAAAAGTTTGAAATTGTAGCTAGATGAACTTAAATGTTGATGCTGAAGAACCAGATTGATAAAGGTTTAAAAAATCCAAAATCTTGTGAACTGGGTCTAATAAGGGTCAAGTCTGAGCCCAGTTCGCAAATTTTTCCCATTTACTTTGGTAAAGTTTCATAGTTGAAGGTTTGTGATGAGCCAGAATTATTTGACTGACAGGAGAGCATAGGGAAGGATGCCTGGCAATCATGGGAATTGGAGAAGCCATGCAGTCAGCTTGAGATGTTGGGGGATTCAGATGAACCATGCCTTCTGGATGGGACAGCACATCTGGAGCTGGTTCCAGAATCCATGGCTTCCGAAGAATGTGAGGCCAAAGGAAGGGAAACCAAACCTGTCAAGGCCAAAAAAAGAGCCATGAGAATTAATGATTTCTCCGTCCTCTTGGCTTTAAGAAATTGCTATATCAAGGAAGCTGGAGGAAGGCATAGAGAAGACAGAGGGCCAATTGTGACGGAGAGCAATTCTGGATGGCTCCCTCGGCGGGGGAATTAGGGCGAAGTAAGTTCTGCACTTGTTCAAGGGTGAGGGAAAGAGATTGCAGCAAGGATGGCCCTAATGATGAAAAATCTTGTTTGCCACTACAGGATTGAGACCACTCGTGAGGCATGCGAATAGTTCAGCTTGTCCATTATCAACGTTGGAGCTCCCTGGAATGCGCATTGCTATGAAAAAGCAGTTGGAAGAAATCGCCCATGCCAAACTCTGAGGGCTTCTCGACACAATGAGCAAGATTTGGTTCCCCCTTGCTTGTTGATATAACAAACTACTGACATGTCCATTTGAGTTGCTACTGTTTCCAGAGGAAGGACATCCTGGAATGCTTGCAATGCTAACAGCACTGACCTCATCTTCAGAACAGTGATGTGCAAGTTGGCCTCTAGTTGGGACCACACACCTTTAACTGTTCTTCCCAGATAATGCCCCCACCCTATCTGGGAAACATCCATGGTCCCTATAGGTTCATAGGTAGGTATTAGGCTATTGGCCCTAGGGCCTATACAAGCCTAGCCAAAATGTACCCTGGCTTTTGCCACCCAAGAAAATTATTTTCCTGTGCCCCTGTCAAGCAGAACCACAGAAGTGATCCCCGGGGTGAATTTCCTATTACCCATCCAATCATCAAGATTTTTCTTGAGTGCCAATGAGGAGCTCTGTTTGACATAGGTAGTCTGTTCCAGAGTATGGGAAGTCTCTGGGACAGGAATCTATCCCTCCAGCATGTTTTGTTTATTGTGGTGACAAGGTTTAGGTCCCTAGAGCATGTAGCTTGGAGGGATTGGGATTTCTTTAAGTGGAGCATGTCCAACAGCTCTGGGTTTGACATAGCTTTGTATGTTAGGCAGAGATCGCCTCTGAGTAGGCGATATGTGATTGAGTAAAGCTGGAGTTTTTTTAGACTGTCTGCGTAAGGCATCTGTTTGAGACCAGTAATCCTCGTTGTGAGGTATTTGTGCGGCCTTTCCAGTTGTTGTAGATGTCTTGTGAGGTACATACCAAAAGGGGCGTTGTACTCTATAATGGGTCTAATGAGTGATGAGTAGAGGGGAACAATTACCTCTTTTTTTCTGGTCGAGAAACCTTTTGTGATGTGTGCCACGTAGAAGGATTTCCTGACCACTTTGGCGATGTGATTATCAAAGGAGAGACTACTGTCCACCTGTGTCCCAAGGTCTCTTATCACACTTTCGGTGTTAAGTAGACTACCACCTATGTGGTAGTTCATGGGTACAGAATTTTTACCAAAGGGGAATGCACTTTTTGGCATTGAGCTTGAGACCATGTCTTTGACACCAGGCATCTGTCTCAATAAGGCCCTTTTGTAGGATGTCCACATCGTTAGGAGTTTCAATTATGGCTCCTAGTTGCAGTCATCTGTGAATTTAGTTAGCCAAAGACCTTCTGTGTTAGCCTGTACTTCAGAGAAGTAGATACCAAACAGGAGAAGGACCCAGGACTGAACCCTGTGGTACTCCACTTGTCACTGGTCTGAAGTCTGATTTGGAGTCTGCTACTTTCACAGTGTGGGTTCTTTCAGTAAGCCAGTTGGCAACCCATCTTGTGACATAAGGATTTATACCTAGTTTAGTGAGTTTATCTATAATTCCAGAGTGGGGGATGGTGTCGAACGCCTTGGCGAGCTCTAGATAGGCTGTGTGAACCACCTTGCCCTCATCCATGGCCTTGGTGACTACTTCAAAGAAGTCTATCCGGTTTAGGAGACATGATCTGCCTTTTACAAACCCAAACTGTGTGGGGTCCAGGGTCTGGAGATCTCCAATGTCTATGTTTATGAGTTCCATGATGATACGTTCCATGGCCTTGCAGACGAGGCTCGTCAGGCTAATAGAGCGGTAGTTCCCGGGGTCTGTTGTGCCCCCCCCCCTTTGTGGAGTGGGATAACTGTCGCGCCATTCAATGGGCACAAAGCCTGAGGTGAGGCTATGATTGAACATGGTACTTAGGTGGGGTGCCAGTTCATTCTGTAGTTCATGTAGAAGGCAGCCTGGGATGTTGTCCGGTCCCATGGATGCTGTGTTCTTGGCTTTGGAGAGTGAAGTTTTTACCTGTGCAGCTGTGATTACAGGAACTTTGCATTCTTCCGGTATAAAGATGGGCCCTTTAGGGGGTGAGAGGGGGGTAAAGTTAGCACTGGACCTATCTGCCAGGATGTTGGCAATATCAGTCGGTTCTGTATATTTAGTGTCATTGTGCTGTAACTCAGAGCAGATCTGAGTGTTGCCATTGAGATTTTTAACATAGCTATAGAATGCTTTGTGGTTGTCTTTAGAATCAGTGGCAATTTTGTTTTCATAACTAGCTTTGGAGGATTTTATGAGGAATCTCAGCTTCTTACTGAGGCTGACCAGGGAGTTCCTCCAATCGTGGGATTTTACTCTTTTTTGCAACAGTTTCTTTCTTCTGTTGTAGAGTTTGTTTATGACAGAAGACCACCAGATTGGCTTCCTTTTTTTGGAGGATAGCATCTTGGTTCTGTTAGGGATAGCACGATCCATGCACTCGTGTAAGTGCTTATAAAGTGCATTTGTGTAGGATTCAGCAGTCGTACCTCTGTTGTCCATCCCTATGGCTTGGGGTTGCAGAAGAATGAAAGGTCGCCCCAAAAACCTCTGGAATGGAGCCACCACAAAAGATCCTGTTTACAGCAGTTGGTAATTACAATCAAGTAAGACATTGGTTGATAAATCAGAGACCACTGGAAGGCAAGTAACTATTGCAGGATTCGCATGTGATATCTTGCTAAGGGAACAAAAGATGTTCTTCGAGTTTCACTGTTGCTGTCATTACCTGTAGGTTATCCCTGCTGTGGTAGCCGCCGGCCCGAATACCAGAGTCAGTGTTTTTGTGCATCGGCTGCAGTCGCCTGTAGTCTGATGTCAGGTTGTCAGTGCTATAAAGCAAGGCAGCCGACGTCATTACATCAGTATTTATTGCCATGGAGCCCGTAGCAGAAGCAGTTCGCACGAGTGCCGGTTGGTCGCTACCAGAGTTTGAATTTCAGCTGAAAATGTCTACCCGTTGGGGACCCTTTTTCTTTAACTAACCGATGTCTGAAAAAGTTAATAGTCTCGCCTGTGGAAAGCAGATCCCACACATAAACTTCCATTCTTACTGCGTCACTTGTTTAGGCCCAGACCTCGACGTCCCCCGTTGCAGTTTCTGTGCTCTCTTTAACGCGAGAACCATTCACCGTAGAGCTCTTTTGGTAGACAGTTATTATCGGGTTCTGTCTTCGCATTCCAATATGGCGTCCGTCAGCAATCTGTGAACATTCTGAAAAAACGCAAAGGTAAAGATAGACTATACAAGGCTAAGCCTTCCGATGATGCTACCGCTAAGCAGGTTGTCAGTTCTCCAGAATTCAGTGAGGCACTTTCACAGCCCCTGATGCACGATTTCAGTATATACGCAGGCCTCTACGGAGATCCTTTTGGAGTTCGGTATGCCGCAGAAATCTTCTTCGTTTTCCGAGCCTTTGGTTGTCTCTGTGGAGTCCGGAGCCGCGACACAGGCACCGGCTTCTTTCGCACTAACAAATCTAAAAAAAAAACGACGTCTTCTCATCTGACTACCGTTTCTCTGACCAACGGATTCTCTCAGGCCTAGAAGCCAGGCCACTCCTAGAAATTCTGCTTCTAGCCACCATCTTGCTCCTGCTCCATCACCCCAAGCACAAATGCTTAAAATGGTGGAGGATGTCACCTTCCTTATCCGGGGTAGTTAGGCCACAACTTCCAAAAGGAAAAGGCACCCTTCTGCAGAAATTGATACAAAAGGATTCTGAGGAATCTGACTATTCAGATTTTGAAGAGGAACAACTTCTGGCTGCTTATGAGGATTCGGATGCAGAGAAATCCATCCCTTCTGCCTCCCCTCCAGCGGACCTTTCCTTTGGTGAAACCCTGCACACCCTCAGGGAACATTTCCAGTGGGAATCTCAGGACTTCCCCCAGTCTAAGAAAAGGCTTGGAGCGTTTCTGGACCTGCCCCAGCACAGACCCCTGGCCATCCCCCCATTTTAGAAGTGGTGGATGATGTTTTCCATGAATCCAGCTTAGCCCCTGATTCCCTCCTTCCTGCTCCCAGTAAACCTGACGGGTATTAGAGTACCAGATTCTCATAAATGTCTGCACAGAAATCCTGCTGCAGACCCAGAGGTCATTACACAGGGACCTAAAGGAGCCAAGATTAGTTCTATCAAGAATCCTGTTCCTTCTGATAAGGATTCCAGAGCTCTGGACAGATGGGGTAAAAAAGTATACACTTCTGCAACCTTGGCTATCAGAACACTCAATTGTCAGTTCCATATGTTAAAATATTAATAACATACTTTAGAACTATTAAAACAAAATATTTCTACCTTTCCTGACTGTGCCAATTCAGGAGTTAGCAGATTTATTGCACTCTGCTTTTCAAGTGGCCAAACACTGATCACAATGGATATGATGCCCTAGAAGCCTCTAGCAGGGCAGCAGTGACAGGATCTCTCATTAGGAGACATGCATGGCTGAAGGAACAATCTCTCCCTGATCGTATCCAGTCTTAACTTACTGATGCACCCCTGGATAAGGAGTGCTTTTTTGGAGTAAAAGCGGAAGAGGTGCTTAAAAAGATGGAAGACAAAGCAAAATTTATTCAAACAGTAAGAGTTCTTTCAGGTTCAACCTCCCAGGTTCAGCATGAACTTTCCCTCTAAGCACTGGTCTTTCCCTGCACCTAGCAGACAGGGCCAAGGTAAGCCCCGCAGGGACAGACCATCCAGGCTCCTATCCCAGGTGCAGCAGAGAAGCAAACAGTGGACCACTTCAGCCCCAAAGGCAGGGAGTTCTAAGCAACCCTTCTATGGCAAAAACTCAGCGACTCCCTCGCCCTCCCTTCACTCATCAAAAACTAGGAGGAAGTCTCTCCCTCTTCAAAGAAAATTGGCTTTCTGTAACAAAGGACCAATAGGTCTTAAAGATCATTTTTCAGGGATACAAATTCTCTTTCATCGAACTCCCAATTCCAAGAGGGTACCCAGACTTGCCTCCAAATCAGTGGGCAGAGGCATTGAAACAGGTCCAAACTCTCATATTCCAGAGGGCAGTAGAACCTGTCCCCTCAGATCAAACAAGCAAAGGCTTTTATTCCAGACTGTTCCTTGTTAACAGAAAAGAGGGCACTTAGCGCCCCATCCTGGATCTATCCTTTCTGAACACCTCCTTGATGGTCTCGAGATTCAAAATGCTATCTTTGCAGCAGCTGCTGCCTGTGCTAACAAAAAATGCCTGGCTAGTGACCCTAGACCTGAAAGATGCATACCTCTACATCCCCATAAGGGAGTCCTGCAGGACATTCCTGTGCTTCAGAGCAGGATCACAACACTTTCACCTCTCTGCGCTGCCCTTTGGCTTATCTACTGCACCCAGAGTATTCACCAAATGCTTAGTCCCGGCCATAGCATTTTGCAGACAGAGAAATATACAGATTTATCCGTACCTGGATGACTGCCTCATTCAGGCAGAGTGCAAAGAAAAGCTGCTCCAGGATCTTCTTTGTCAAATCCCTCCTAACCTCCTTAGTGTTCACCATCAGTGAGACGAAATCAAGGCAAACTCCCACCAGGAAGATCATTTTCTTGTAAGCTCTTCTAGGCACAGCATCCAAAATGGCCTTCCTAACCCCAGAAAAGCAGAGCTTCCGGCCTCTCTACTTTACCCAGCTGGCTTCCAGAAGTCGCATCACTGCGAGGAAAATGTTCTTCATGTTTCACTGTTGCAGTCATCAGTTTTGGGTTATTCCTGCCAGGGTAGCCCTCGGCCGGCCCGAATACCAGAGACTTGGTATTTCTGTGTCAGTTGCTGTCGCTTGAGGACTGACGTCAGGTCATCAGTAGTATAAAGTAAGGCAGCCGACACCATTACATCAGTCTTTCTTGCCATAGAGCCCTGAGCAGAAGTAGTTCGCACGAGTGCCGGTCCGCCGCTACCTGAGTTTCGTCTACTGAATTGAAGTTGGTCTTCTAAAGCTAAGTACCCCATTGAGGGATCTTTTTTTCTTGCACTAACCGATGTCATAGGAAGTTAATTGTCTCTCCTGTGGAAAACAAATACCACACCGAGACTTCCACTCTTAGTCACTTGTTTAGGCCCAGACCATGACGTCCCTCATTGTCGCTTCTGTGCTTTGCCCAACGCCAGAACTATCTGTCGTCGGGCCCTTATTGTGGCTAGATATTTTTGCTTACAATCCTCGAATTACCATATGGCTTTGGTAAGCCATCCGATAGCAGATTTTCTGAAGAAAACGTAAAGATAGACCGCACAGGTCCAAACCTACCAATGACTCTTCCGTTAAGCTAGTAGTCCGTTCTCCGGTCCATAGTGAGGCGCTTTTGCAGCCCCTGATGCCTGCTTCTGTTGATTTGCAGGCCACTACCAAGACCCTTTTGGAGTCCTTTATGATGCAAAACTCTTTTGATTAAGGATCCTGCGGTTATCTCAACTTTGGATGGGTCCGGAGCTGCTGAACAGGCACCGGCTTCTGGGGAAGTCCTTCGCACTACCAAATCTCGACACAAACTGATGTCTTCTTTCGCGACTTCCATTTTTTCTAAAACCACCAAGTTTCTTAGGCCCAATGTACGAACCACACCCAAGAAACCGACCCACTCTCAGGTGCCTGCTACCTTGCCTCAGTCTCAAATGCTTAAAATGGCAGAAGACCTTATCATGCTGATCAGGGGAAGCCAAGCTATCCTCTCCAAAAGGAAGAGAGATGTGTCCCCTGTAGTTTTGTCTGAACAAGAGTCAGATGAATCTGATCCATCTGACTATGAAGACTTGCAACCCCTCTCCACCTAAGCGGATTCTGATGCAGAGGATTCCATTCCTTCAGCCTCTTCCCCAGAGGAGTTTTCCTTTGGGGAAACCCTGCATACCTTAGGGGAGCATTTCCAATGGGAGATTCAGGACTACCCTCAGTCTAAAAAGAGACTCTGGGAATTCCTGAATCTTCCACAACACAAATCTTTGCCCACCCCCCAGTCCTGGATGTTGTGGAGGATGTTTTCCTCTAATCCAGCTTGACTCCTGACGCCCTTCCTCCTGCTCCCAGAAAACCAGAAAGGTATTATAGCGCCCCTGACTCCCACAAATATATATTTTTAAAAATCCTACAGCTGACCCTAAGGTTATTTCTCAAGTGCCAAAAGGAATTAAAGCAACCTCTACTAAGAATCCCACCCCCTCAGACCGGGGATTCCTGAGCTTTGGACAGGTGGGGTAAGAAAGTATACACCTCAGCTACTCTTGCTGTCAGGGCACAAAATTGTTAGATGTTCTTCGTGTTTCACTGTTGCAGTCATTACATTTGGGTTTTCTGCTTGCAGTAGCCCTCAGTCGGCCTGATTATCAAAGTCTTGTGTCCTGCGTCTGTTGCTGTCTTATCTTCCATGACGTCAGGTAGTCAGGGGGTATAAAGCATGCAGCCGACGCCATTACATCAGTCTTTCTTGCCATGCAGTGCCCGAAGCAGTTAGCAAGTGCCGGTCGGCCGACTCCTGAAATTTTTGTTTTCAAGTTTCAGAACCGAAGTCTTCAACTAAGCTAAGTACCCTGTTGGGGAACCCTTTCTTACTGTAAACCGATGTCAGTAAAAGTAAACAATTGTATTTCTTGTGGAAAGCAAATACCTCATAAAAATTTTCATTCGTACTGCATTCCTTGCTTAGGCCCAGACCACGATATACCTCACTGTCTGTTTTGTGCCTTATTCAAACTTCAAACTATTCGTCGTCTGTTTACTTATGCTTCTAAATATTTTGGTACTCTGTTCAATTATCTAGAAATGGCTTCGGTAAGCCACCCAACTACCGATATTCCTAAAAAAGGTAAAGACAGACCGCATAGGTCCAAAGCTGCCGATGACGCTTCTCCTAAGCTAGCCAACAGTTCGCCAGTACTCAGTGAGGTGCTATCGCAGCCTCTGTTACCTGCTACTTCAGATTCACAGGTCTCTACTGAGACCCATTCGGAGTCCAGTATGCAGCGAGATGCTTCCTCGACTGTGGAACCTGCGGATGTCTTTACCTTGGATGGGTCCGGAGCCACTGTGCAGGCACTGGCTTCTGAGGGTGTACTCAGGCCTATTGACTTGGATATTAAGCCGACACCATCTTCTTCTTCAAGGCCTAAAACTCGATCCATGCCTAGAAAACAGACGCCCAGACTGCATGGTCAGGCCCCTATGCCTATAAAACAAATGACGAGAATGGCTGAAGACCTTATTACTCTAATAAGGGGAAGACACTCTTCCCCCTCTAAGAGACGTAGGACTGATTTTCCTTCTGATTCTTCTGATCAGGACTCTGAAATTTCTGTTTCCACTGATGACCAGGATTTACCCTTGTCTACCTATGAGGATTCTGATGCAGAGGAACTCAATTCCCTCTGCTTCCCCTCCAGAGGATTTCTCTTTTGGTGAGCATTCTAGGGAGCATTTTCGCTGAGAAAGCCAGGATTACTGTCTCCAAAAAGAGGCTTAGGGATTTCTTACTCCTGCCCCAACCCAGACCTTTAGCTGTATCTCCTGTACTGGACATTGTTGATGCCCTCTCGGAATCTAGCCTGGCCCCTGAATTTTTACCCTCCTGCTCCCAGGAAACATGATGGGTATTACAAGGTTCCTGACTCTCCAGTTCCTTTTTAAAAATCCTACTGCGGATCCTGAGTCCATTTCACAGGAACCCAAGGGCATTAAGGCTACTACTGCCAAAAATCCTACCCCCTCTGATAGAGATTTCGGGGCACTGGATAGCTGGGGTAAGAAGGTATACACTTCTGCATACTTGGCCATTAGATCCTTAAACTGCCAGTTTCATATGTTAAAGTATCAGCAGCATATTATTGGATTGCTTAAACAGAAAATTATGTTGATTCCTGATTGTGCTGAAAATAGATTTACAGGATTTACTGCATTGTGCTGAACAAGTTGGAAAACATACTTAGCAATGTGGTTTTGATTCATTAGAGGCATCTTGCAGGGCTGCTGTCACTGGGTCTGTACTTAGAAGGCATGCTTGGCTTAACTCATTCACTCCGGAGCAGCTCAGAAAAAGCTGCCTGCTTAATTCCACCATAGGAACAACAGTGCAGCCTGAGCTCATTTTCAGAAAATCCATTTGTAATACTATACAGAAAACAAATGTTCATAACTCTAACTATAAGAGCTACACAAAAAATGTAAAGGCGAAAGTTGTTCAGCAGACACTGACCTTTCCAACAGTGTAAATGTTGATAGTGCATATCAAAGTCATTATTAAATATTTGGCGATGAATGCTGATATTGTGCATATTTTTTACCTTATTGGAAAAGCAAAGCACAATATCTTGGTCTGTGTACCATGGAGACCCATACAATTTGAATTGAATTTGTTAGTATGAATGTCCGCTTTAAAATGATACCTTAACCATTACTGTGTGACGCTCCTTTCATGAGATATTCACAGAAATATGATTAATATATTATTTCTCATAATTGTTAAATAAACAAAGCATAATATCTCATCACCTGTAAACAAAGCATAATATCTCATCACCTGTAACAGACAGAACCTACATATCAGTGTAGAAGTTGTGCATCTGAATGTCAGCTTCAAAATGATGCATCATTTGTGTGATTACCATGCTCCCTCGCAAAGATATGGGCGTAATAATGAGAAGTATTGTAAATGTATAATTTTCATATTCGTACAAGACTAAAACTGTGATATCTGTACGTGTGTACAGTGCACAGACACAGTTCTTTTACCATGTTGTAAGGAGTAATACTGTCTTCAAAATGAGGTATTACTTCACACAATGAGATGCTCCCTTGCAAAGTTATTTACCAAAATATGAAAAAAAAAATCATAATTTCCATAACCTAAATCCGAAACCAACTTTGATATCTGCCTATGGGTACAACATACAGGCACCATTCTTTTACCATGTTAGAACTATAAATAATCTTTTCAAAATGAGGCATTACTTAGCACATTCAGATGCTCCCTTGCAAAGTTATTTACCAAAATATGAAAAAATCATAATTTCCATAACCGTAAGTCCCAAACAAACTTTGCTGTCTGCACATGTCAAACATACAGGCACAATTATTTTACCATGTTGGAACCAGCAATGCTTTCTTCAAAATGAGATATTACTTGGCACATTCAGATGCTCCCTTGCAAAGTTATTTACCAAAATATGAAAAAAAATCATAATTTCCATAACCTAAATCCCAAACAATCTTTGATATCTGCATGGAACTATCAACACTGTCTTCAAAATGAGGTATTATTTAGCACATTCAGATGCTTGCTTGCAAAGTTATTTACCAAAATACGAAAAAATCATAATTTCCATAACCTACGTCCGAAACAAGCTTTGATATCTGCACATGTCCAACATACAGGCATCATTCTTTTACCATGTTGGAACTATCAATAGTGTCTTCAAAATGAGGTGTTACTTGCACATTCAGATGCTCCCTTGCAAAGTTATTTACCAAAATATGAAAAAAAAATCATAATTTCCATAACGTGAGTCCTAACAAAACTGATAGCGATGGACCTAAGGGATCAAGTTCTGTATTACTAAGCCCTTCCTGTCATATGAACTGTACACATGCCTGATAAAAGCAGAATAAAAAAAGAAGTATTGCAGGATGGTCACTGACATACCAGATTGTACGTGGTAGCAGTCTCCTGAAGCAGTCTTTCTTTCTCAGCATCTTCACCAGCTCTTTACCACAGTTATTTGGCAAACTCAGAAAAAATAATTTTACAGAACACATTTCATAAGAGTTTTACTTACCATACTGTTCCTACTTGGTCATGGGTGTTTTCCATTCTTCTCACACGCTGCATGTTACTGATCCTGCATAGCTCTCCTCACACCATTGTGGAGGTCAGTCAAGAACAACGCAATGCCCTCCTCAGTTAGGTGAACGCCGGCCATGTGCATCAAGCCATGCATGAGCCAATTCTGTAAACATCTGGCCTTGTGAGCTGCCCGTTGACTGTTTGCTGTTTTCCATATCTGTTGAGGAATTATATCAGACCACACAAATGACAATGCCGTTATAATTCAGTCAAAATAGTATAACACTTGGATGTTATTGAGCCCTTCCTCCTATCACCCAATTTCCACCCATGACTGACAAAGCATGAAAACATGCCCAACTACTGAGTATAAGCAGAAGTACAGTAATACAAGCAGAAATGGCAAACTTATCTGGTTAAGCCATATTAGAATTAGTTACAAAAGTGATAATTCCAGTTATTGCATCTGACCATCACTCTGGTTACAATAAGACCCATCAGTTTTCCTCAATGCAGTATGTGCATATTGTTAACAGATAATAAATTATTCTTGAAAGCTGGATACATAAACAAAAAATTATAATAACCATTGCTGAAACCTGAGCTATAGATAACCTACACTTGTCACACCGTATCTGTATTACAATCTTCAGCAGTCTGACCATGTATGCACAAGCACTTCCCTGGTACACAAATGAATTATTTCCCCTACCAACATCTTCATTACTACATGTTATACACATGTCCCTAAATGAAACATTCACCCAAATGACCCCCTCAGGAAAATGTTGAGATACGCACAACCACCAAAATTGTGTGTGTGTGTGTGTGTGTGTATATATATATATATATATATATATATATATATATATATATATATATATATATATATATATATAGATATATATATATATATATATATATATATGTGTGTGTATATATATATATATATATATATCTATATATAAAAATTGTGTGTGTGTGTATATATATATATATATATATATATATATGTGTGTGTGTGTATATGTATATATATATATATATATATATATATATATGTGTATATATGTATATATATATATATATATATATATATATATATATATATATATATATGCGCGTGACCAATGTACATACATGTATATGCACACACACACACACACACACACATATATATATATATATATATATATATATATATATATATATACGCATACATATAATGCATATATACAGCAAGAAAAAAAATCGGGGGTTTAGGAGGGTAGGCAGTCAATGAAGAATGAGGGAGAGGGGGTTGCTTGCAATGACTCCAAGCAGAGAAAAAATACAACCTGACTTGTGCATTCATTAAAGTGATAATGACTTTCTTATGTGAATAACACTGACAGCAGCTGAGACTTTTCCCAAAAAAGTAATAATGACTAACTGCTATATTGTAACTGCACTTATTGCTATGTGATAATGACCTTCCTTTCATTACTGCAAAGGTATGCATGCTGAGACACAGGTGATAACTGCTGCCCATAACCTGTTGAGTAGGCATTCATTATATTACCTTGTGCAGCTGTTATGTAACACAGACTCATTATCATCAGTAAGGAGATGATCTGAGTCAGTCAAATAGTATAGCACTTGGGTATTACTGAGGCCTTCCTCCCACCTAAATTCCACACATGACTGACAAAGCCAGGGGAGAAATAAACAAAAAATATGGTAGCTCCATCCTGTCAGTAGTCACTTGGTAAATAACTTTGCAAGTGAGTGATAACCTTTATCTCATTCAGGTAGTATAATCGCAAATAGAATAATACAAGCAGAAGTGATGTAACCCAATGTAATTTGCAGACTGACTTTCTACTACATGATAGAGCAAAATCCCTAAAAGGGAAGGCATCTCTGATCAGTGCTAGCAAAAAATTACGATCCCTCATAAAATCCTCCAAGGCCAGCTTCGAGAGAAAAATTGCACAGGACACTAAGGACAATCATAAGGCTTTTTTCAGTTATGTTAGGAACCTGGGATGCAACTCCTAGACTTGTTCTGAGTTGATTCTAAGCGACAAAAATGCACTGAACCCACAGACATCGCCAATATCCTGACAGACAGGTTCAGTGCAAACTTCCACCTCCCCCAAAAGAGCAAGTATCTATCCCGGCTGAGTGCAGCCTCCCAAACATCTCTGATGCTCAGGTGAAGGCCACCCTCTCCAAAGCAAAAAACACAGCTTCCATGGGATCAGATGGCATCCTGGGTTGCGTCCTACATAACTCCAAGAAGAACTAATCTCTCAAGTAAATCTGCTGTAAAATCTCAGCCTCACTGCAGGATATGTGCCCAAAGAATGGCGTACAGCAACAGTGGTACCACTCCACAAAGGTGGCGCCTTTACAGACCCTGGAAACTATCGCCCCATAAGCCTAACTAGCCTAGTCTGCAAGGCTGTGGAGAGGATCATCATGGAACTCTTAAACAAAGACATTGGGGACCTACTGACACTAGATCCTACCCAATTTGGCTTCGTCAAGGGCAGATCCTGCCTTTTGAGCCTGGTCGACGACTTCGAAACAGTCACCAAGGCCATAGATGAAGGGAAGGTAGTCCACACAGCCTATCTGGACCTCGCAAAGGCATTTGACACAGTACCCCACTTGGGCATCATAGATGAGCTATCCAGCCTAAATATAAACCCCTGTGTCACAAGATGGGTCGCAAACTGGCTCAAAGACAGAACCCACAGAGTCAGAGTTGCTGGAGCCATGTCAGACTCAAAACCGGTCACAAGTGGCATCCCACAAGGTTCTGTCCTGGGACCGCTCTTGTTCAGTATTTACTTTTCTGAGGTACAGGCCAACGTAGGAGGACTATGGCTCACCAAGTTCGCAGATGACTGCAAACTGGGCGCCATAATCGACTCTCCAGCTGACACAAACATCCTTCAAAAAGGTCTCGGAGATGGATAACTGGTGCCAGAGCCATGGTCTAAAGCTAAATGCCAAAAAGTGTATAGTCATACCCTGTGGCAAAAACAATGTGCCCACAAATTACCACATAGGTGGTAACCCATTAAGTACAGAGAAAGTAATTTGGGATCTGGGGACCCAAGTTGATAGCAATCTCTCCTTTGACAACCACATTGCCAAAGTGGTTAGAAAGATCTTGTACATAGCCCACCTCATCATGAAAGGATTCACATCTAAATCAAGAGAGATAATCGTGCCCCTTTATTCATCCCTCATCAGGCCCATCATATAATACAATGCCCCCTTTGGGATGTACCTTACCCGACACCTGCAGCAATTAGAAAGACCCCAAAAGTACCTCACCAGGAGGATCAAGGGACTCAAACAGATGCCATATGCTGCTTGGTTAAAAAAACTCCAGCTCTACTCAGTTGCATACCGCCTACTTCGAGGCGATCTATGCCTGACATATAAAGCTATGTCCAACCCAGAATTAATGGACATGCTCCACCTCAGTAAATCTAAATCCCTTAGAGCCACGCGCTCGAGGGACATGAACCTCAGCACAGAAATAAATAGAACATGCTGGAGGGACAGATTCATAACCCAGAGGCTCCCTTCGCTCTGGAATAGAATTCCAATTCATGTTAGGCAGAGCACTTCACTGACTCTCTTCAAGAAGAATCTTGATGAGTGGATGGGGGATCGTAGGTTTGTCCCGGGGATTACTTCGTGTCACTGTTAGACAGAGGCACAGTAAACTAAACTTTAAAAAGGGCACAGTATACTCAAATCAAGGGGTGGCGTAAGCCAAACACAATCGGGCTAGGCTTATAAATGCCTCAGGGCAGATAGCCTAGTATGAACCTATGAACCTATATGTCCCCAGTAGCCCCTCCAGTTTGCATTCTGTATGCACAGGCATCAAAATGACACAAATTGGCCCAGCAGTCACTTCAGCAGTGAGACCATGTATGCACAAGCACATCCCTGATACACAATGAATTATTTCCCCAAGCAACATCCTCATAATTATGTCCAGATATACATGCACCTGACATGAAACTTTTCCACAAACAAGCCTTCATTAACATTTCCTAGTATGTGCAACCACCAGCATGAACAGTTCACCCAAGAAACCCCTTCAGTAGAATGTTGAGGTATGCACAATGTCCAAAATTAAACGCTTCCCCAAATGAAACATCTGTAAGTTTTATTGTATTAAACCACCAAAATGAAGCATTCACCCACCTGAGCCCTTCAATATAATGTATGCACAGGCACCAGAATAAAAGATTTCCCCGAAACAACCGTTCAGTAACATTTCCTGGTATGTACAAGCACCAAAATGAAAAATTCATAAACACTGAATGTGCAGGTGGGAAATTGCATCACATTATCTGTTGAAACATGCATCATATTCCTTGTACAGGTGTAATAGAGCCATTACCATATGTTAGGACAAAGACCAGAGTAATTACGTCAAAGTAGTACAGCAGTTATATCTTACTGAGAATTTACCATGGAACACAGTGAAGACAATCAAACAGTGGAGAAGCTATGGGACAGCATTGATGTTGCAATGAAAAGGACGGCTCAGAGGGACATAATAAAGCAGCTAGGAATCACAAACCGGCAGGAAAATACCTCATTCACATAATTTTGTCACGCAGATTTCAGGAATTCCTCATTTACATCATACTATTATTTCACTTGCCTAAGATTTTGTAAGCTGAGTAAGCAGCTTGTGCCTAAGTGCACCTTGCTCTATGAATTATGCCGAAGCTGTGGTTATGTGCAGCTGGAGCAAATTCCCTCCATGCCTTGGAGCAATGACTATAAATACTGTCCGTTAACAGCAAAGGGTCTTAAATCTCAGCAGGGCATATCTCAGGTTTTTAGTTTTTAATTCAAGCTTTATACTCCCTTTTTCATATAGATCTAGTGAAAGGTATGTATCCAGCCATTTCTGCCATTTCCTTTCCATCCTTTAATGTTCAGTGTCTAAATCTTTTCTCTGATCAACATCAGTCTTTTCAAAAGCAAAAATGCATACTTCCTCCACTTTTACATCTCTCAGTATGCCTAAATAATTTTTTGCAATTATTTTTAATTTGAATGGCATGCATATGATCTCTTACACTTGCGGTTAACTTCCTTTCATTCTTTCCAAAATAGAATGCTGCACAAGCATTTCACCTAGCAGTATACAGAATGCCCTCAGTAGTACAAAGTTAATGTCTATTTGCTCCAAGATTTCTTTCTAGACATCCAATTACAAAATAAAACTACTGACTAAACTAACGATGTGCACATCTTCTACAGGAAAGTGTTTCTTTACATTTAAGCCCTATCTAAACCTTATTATTTCCAAACAGTGTTTTATTTTAGTCCCGTTCATGTTTTGAAAACATAGTTTAATTACTGGACTACATTTTTTCTGTCTCATTATAACCTCAACAATTACCCCTTCCACCAGGTATTCTGGGTAATCTTTCTTCATAGACTTTCACATGTATTCCTTTACTGTCAATTTTGCAACATACTTAAAATCGCAGTTTCTCAATTTACACACAGAAAAAAATCAACTACCCTATGTGCATGGCGGCAGTAATGAAAACACAACAGCGACAACAAAACTATACAATCTAGAAATAAGTTATTTGAAAAATACCCTACCTCCATCAAAAGCAAAATACTTCAGCACATTGCCTCTTTTTAATTACATTGCAACATCTGCACAAGTTCATAACTTCTTTCTCGAGCACATGGTCGCATTAAACATTTAAACTGCTGCACATAACATACGCATAAACAACGCATTACAGAACAGGCAGGGTGTTTGCCACTTTTATACAGCATACATATCACAAACTACACTCACAAGATCATTATATTACCCACCATCATGGAAGCCATAAGCATTTTAAAACCTAGCCATGACGAGACATTTTTTATTAAATCTGAGCCCGCTATTTCATCCACAATTCTCAACAGAATATGCCTGTCAAATAGGGATTGCAGGTACTAAAGGCATAAGTTTGTATTTCAGACTTAACGCACAACGCTTTCTTTTATCACTTACCTACCTCTACTGGCATTTAAAATTCATAGGAGGTCTTGAAAATGTTTACATTTCATAGCAAAGTGTACAGACACTGAACTTGGTTAAATGCTTTGTTCTAAATGGACTCCACTTTTCTAAAGACAGTCAAGTCAGCAAGTCCACAATCTGTACCTATTGGCAAAAATCATAAAAGTAGCATTTTACTTGCAGCCCTGATGGCAACACAAGCTTCAGAACTTAATGTACTTGTTCAACTTCACTTGTCATAGTAAAACACTGCTGCCATATCTAAGTTCAGAAGCTATCAGTAACCTCAGGCTGACATTTTATATTTCAGCATGCCACCACTTAGACCTAATGCAAATACAATCCTGGAACTCCGTGCACTACTGGCACTAGTTATAACAGCAGGACAATCCTTAAAAAAAAAGGACCACAGCACATCAGTTATGCAAGTCCAAAACAGACGACACAGCCTCTTCTAGGCCAGTCACCGGTTCGCCAGTTCTCAGTGAGGTGCTTTCGCAGCCCCTGACACCTGCTACCTCAGAGCCACAGGCAGTAACTGACAGCCACGTGGAGGCACCGAGGCCTGTGGAAACTCAAGGTATTGGGCCTACGTAAACTATGCCCTCAGATGGGTCAGGAGCCGCTAAGCAGGCATCTGCTTCTGAGAGTGTTTTCAGACCTTCACAGCTTACAATTAAGTCCACTACAGCAGCAAAGGTAAAGTAAAAAACATCATTAAAGACCAGGAAACAAGTACAGCATTCTCCAGAACAATCATCCATGCCAAAGAAACAGATGCTTAAAATGGCCGAAGACCTAATTACTTTAATCAGGGGTTCCCACCCCCCTCCTTACAAAAGGCCTAGGCAAGACACTGATTATGATTCCTCTGACCAGGTTTCTATTTCCTTTGATTCCTCTTCTGATTAGGGATATTTTCTCCCTCCTTATGAGGACTCTGATGCAGAAGAGTCCATACCTTCAGCCTCTCCGCATGAGGATTATTCTTTTGGGGAAACCCTGCACACCATGAGGGAGAATTTCCATTGGGAGAGCCAGGATTATTCAGAATCCAAGAAAAGGCTCAGAGACTTCCTTTTATTGCCTCAGCACAGGCCCCTGGCTATCCCCCCCCTGTGCTTGATATTGTTGATTGTTTTTTCTGAATCCAGTCTGTCTCCTGATTCTCTACCCTGCACCAGTCAAGCCAGACAGGTACTACAGGGTCCCTGACTCTCATACATTTCTTTACAAAAACCCTGCTGCAGACCCAGAAACAATTTCTCAGGGTCCAAAAGGGGTTAAGGCTTCCACTGCTAAAAATCCTGTCCCCTCTGATAGGGATTCCAGAGCTCTGGACAGATGGGGGGAAAAAGTTTACACTTCTGCTACTTTAGCTGTAAGAGCTTTAAACTGCCAATTTCACATGCTTAAATATCAACAGTACTTCATGTCATTGTTAAAACAGAAAATGGCTTCAAATTCCTGACAGTAAGGAAATGCAGTATTTATTGCATGCAGTTGAACAAGCATACTATGCAATGTGGTTTTGATTCATTAGAGGCTTCTTGTAGAGCCGCAGTTACAGGCTCTGTTATTCGAAGGCATGCTTGGTTGAAAGAACAAAGTTTACCTGACCATGTTAAAGTAAAATTATTGGATGCTCCATTACAGCATGATACATGGTTTGGTGTTGAGGCAGAAGGGGTGTTAAAGAAAATGGAGGATAAAGCAAAGTCAATGCAGACAGTGAAAGATTTCTTACAGGTTCAACCACCTAGATTTAGCAGAAACTGGCCTTCAAAAAATTGGTCCTTTCCAGTATTAGACAGGCCACAAAGAGGCAGATACAGACGCCCAAGAGGCAGATCTCAGCCCCAAGGCTCTTACAGACCTAAACAATGGAGTACTTCATCCCCCAAAGGAGGGGAAGACAAATCACAACCTGTTAGGAAACAGTCCCAATGACTTCCCTCTGCAAATGCCAAGCACTTACCTTTTGACAGCACCCCTAGGGGGAAAGCTAGCACTTTTCTCAAAAAAATTGGCACATGATCCCCCATGACCAATGGGTGCTGAATATTGTTTCTCAGGGTTACAGGTTCCACTTCAACACGCTTCCAAAACCAAAGGTATGCCAGACCTGCCACAAAACCAATGGGCAGAGGTACAAAAACTGATTACTGCTCTTATGAACATGGGAGCTACTCAAAAAGTTCCACAACAAGAACAGGGACAAGGATTTTACTCAAGACTTTTCTTAGTACCCAGAAAGGACAAAGCCTGGAGACCATTACTGGACCTGTCAATCCTAAATACTTTCCTGGATGTTCCAAAATTCAAAATGTTAACACTACAGCAATTTCTGCCCATGCTGGGCAAGAAGGCTTGGCTAGTTACTTTGGACCTCAAGGAGGCATACCTGCATGTCCCAATCAGACAATCTTGCAGAAGATACTTCAGATTCATAGCAGGCTCAATGCATTACCAATTCTCTGCACTGCCCTTTGGCTTATCTACTGCGCCCAGGGTCTTCACAAAAATGCCTGGCACCAGTAATTCCATTTTGCAGACAAAAAGGAATTCAAATATATCCCTACTTGGACGACTGCCTTATTCAAGCAGAGAGCAAGGACATTCTTTTAAAGCATCTGGCGTTTGTAAAAAGTTTGCTAATTTGCCTAGGGTACACAGTAAATGAAACGAAATCAAAACTAGTGCCCTCTCAAGAGATAATATTCCTGGGTGCAAGCTTAAGTACAACTGCCCATATGGCTTATCTCACGCCGGACAAACAAAGGCAACTGACTCATTACTTTCAAATGATGGCAACAAAAACCCAGCTCCCTGCAAGAAAAATTATGCAGGCCCTGGGCTTCATGGCATCCTGCATTCTACTAATTCCATATGCAAAACTGCATATGAGGAAACTGCAATGGTATCTAAAAAGTGTTTGGACTCAGCATTGCCACAGCCTGTAGACAATCATAACTTTAATTCCCTGCCTACAACAGGAGTTTCGATGGTGGTCCCAGGCCTGTCACCACAAGGGACAGCCTTTCACCTTACCCACAGCCAGGCAGAAAATAAGGGATGCATCGGATTATGCATGGGGGGCACATATGGCAGGAAAATATATTCAGGGCACGTGGCCCAAGAGCAAATGCATCTTCACATCAATCAAAAAGAGATGCTAGCTGCACAGAATGCCCTGGCAGCTTTCAAGGACCTAATACATCCAGGACAACTATTAATAAAGACGGACAATACCACAGTTATGTGGTACATAAACAAGCAAGGGGGCACACATTCCTACCCCCTATGCAGACAAGCCATGACTTTGCGGAACACAGCACTGACCTACCAAGTACATCTGCAGGCAGAATTCCTGCCAGGAACAAAAAATACACTTGCAGAAGAACTAAGCAGGAATCTCATGGATCCTCACGAATGGAAGCTAAATCCACAAGTGTTCAACATGATAACCAAGAAATGGGGACGCCCAAACATGGATCTTTTTGTCTCCCCTCACAATTACCAAATACAGAAATTTTGCACAAGAACTTATCACTCTCAAGCATGGAAAGTGGATGCTCTATCATTCAGCTGGAAAGGCCTGACAGTCTATGCCTTCTCTCCAATGCCTCTTCTCACCAAGGTGCTACTAAAAGTCAGACAAGAAAGGCCAAAAAATATCCTGATTGCACTAGACTGGCCACTCCAGCACTGGTACCCACTCCTAATGAGTTTGTCTCAAGGCCCAGCTTGGCCCAGCTTGGCTTCTACCTCAAATTCCTCTTCTTCTGACACAACAAAACAATCAGATTCTGCACAGTCAACTCAGAACCTTAAACCTGGCAGCATGGCAGATAATGTAGCCACTCAGACTGCACCTCTCTCTAAAGCTGTTATGGATGTCATTTTAGAAGCCAGGAGGCCCAGCACTAGGAAATCTTGTGCAGAAAAATGGAAGAGATTCTGTGCTTGGAACCAGGCACAAGGGCTCGAACCACTTGTCCCTAATATACCTCAGATTTTACAATACCTAACTGAGATGCTGGACAAGGGCTTATATTTCTCATCAATTAAAATCCATGCCTCTGCCATTTCAGCTCACTACAATACGGAACCTCCAATTTTTCACATCCGCTACTACGACAGTACCTCAGAGGGGCAAAACATAAGACCCCAAGGAGAGCACCAGTACCTACCTGGGACCTCAATTTTGTTTTAGAATAACTCACACTGCCTCCTTTTGAACCAGCCAGCACAGCTGATCTAAAATTTGTGTCATGGAAAACTGCTCTGCTCCTAGCAATAATTTCAGCAAGAAGAGTCTCAGAGTTACAGGCATTAATGGCTGTGGAGCCTTTCCTCATTTTTCATCAGGACAGGGTTTCTCTTAGGACAAACCCAACATTCATGCCAAAAGTGGTCTCCAATGTGGCCTTAAACCAAACCATTCATTTACTTACTTTTTACCCAAATCCCCAGAATAAAGGGGAGAGACTACTGCACGCTTTGGATATACACAGACAGCTACAATTCTGCTTGGACAAAACAAAATCTTTCAGAAAAACTGAGCAACTGTTTGTAGCATATGCTGCAGGATCACAAGGAAAGCCTATTACGAAGCAGACAATCTTGAAATGGATAGGACACTGCATCCACTTCTGTTATGCACAACATGGCAAATCAGTGCCTAAGGGCATTAGGCCTCATTCTACCAGAGCAGCAGCCACTTCAGCAGCTTTCCTCAGAGGGGTACCAACCAAAGACATTTTAGAAGCTGCAACCTGGAGCTCAGTGCACACTTTCACCAAGCACTACCACTTACCTCTCTCCTCTAAATCCAGAGCATGCTTTGCCACTGCACTTCTGCAGGGCTTGGTAGCCTCTCCAAATCCAATTTAGACCCAGCCACCCAACCTCAGCTTTGGGATTCTACCCAAGTGTAATGACTGCAACAGTGAAACACGAACATAGTACAGTTGTGTACCTACCATAAATGTAGATGTTCGAATGTATTCACTGTTGCAGTCCAGGTTACCCACCCACCATCCCCCTTTTTTCATTGCTGGGACTTTCTGTACTTCTCATCTTTATACTACCTATGTGGAGTATTTGCTTGTAGATGAAGGAAATGTTTATAGTAATGTATGCATGTTTTTTGGCATAATTTTATCTTTCCAGGCTTCCTATCTGGGGGCAGCTGACATCTGGGGCAAGAAAAACTGAAGAAAATGGCATTGGTTGCAACTTTTATACCCCTGGAGCACTGACGTCAGGGAAGGGGCGACAGCAACCGGTGCCGGACCAAGACTTTGGAACTCGGGCCGCCTGCCAGCAGGATAACCCAAGTGTAATGACTGCAACAGTGAATACACTCTAACATCTACATTTATGGTAGGTACCCAACTGTACTTTCCCTTTCTTTTAAGCATCAGGGCTATTCCATCTGTCCCAGAAGAAGAATCAAGACTTTTTCTGTTACCCAGAAAAGACCATTCCTGGCGTCCTGTTTTGGACCTGTCTGTCCTAAACACATTTTTGGTAATCCCAAAATTCAAGATGCTAACTTCATCAGCTGCTTCCTATGCTAGGCAAAGATGCCTGGTTGGCAACACTGGATTTAAAGGAAGACTACCTGCACATCCCAATAAGGGAGTCTTGCAGAAGATACCCACGCTTCAAAGCAGGCTGCATGCACTATCAGTTTTCTGCACTGCTCTTTGGCTTATCTAGTGCGCCCAGGGTATTCACAAAGTGCCTAGCTCCAGTCATTGCTTTTTGCAGGCAAAGAAATATTCAAATATACCCATACCTGGACGACTCTCTAATTCAGGCAGAAAGCCAGGATGTACTATTGAATCATCTGGCATTTGTAAAGAAACTGCTAACTTCTCTGGGGTACACCATAAACGAAAAGAAATCACATCTTATACCCTGCTAGCAAATTGTATTCCTGAGAGCAAGCTTGAATACAACTTCCCAGGTGGCCTACCTCACGCCAGAGAAACAAGTTAATTTGACAGACTACTTCAAACTACTGGCCACAAAGACCCAGCTATCTGCAAGGAAAATACTGCAAGCCCTGGTGTTCATGGCCTCCTGCATTCTACTAATTCCATATGCAA